>NW_027328819.1:84592-106272 GCF_048564905.1 Vicugna pacos | reverse complement strand
GGACACCCAGCTGCATGGAACCATGGGGGATTGGGGAGTCCTAGAAAATACTCAAAAGTGTTCAATGAAAAACCAGCTCAAATATATTACTCTGTGCCCCATCCTCTAAACACAGAACATGTCTGGGACCTTTTTGATGCCTCCGTGTCCTTTCTGCCATCATCAGTTACGTGCCCTCTCAGTGCGACCAGTCATGAACTGGACCCCATACGAAGTGCACTCAGATGGAAGAGCTTTAAAAGCTCTTTTATGAAGTTTGTAAGACTCTGTCTATTCCTCACACAGGCGGTCATCCAGCACTACTCACCGGTGCGGATGTACCACCTGAAATCACACCTTTCTGTTTTTTAAAATCCCTTCATGTAATACAGACTTTTAAACAGCAAAGAAGCAGCTCAACCACAGACAGTGGACAGCTTTTCACCAAATGGACTCGAACAGCACATCTGACAACCTGGAAGCCCTTGTCTTCTATTAAACCCACTTCCAGGTACTTCATCATTTTCGGATTGGTGGACTCGGCCTCTGAATGGCCTACTCAGAGAGATCCCATCCTCACATCCGGGGGTGGGAGAGGACCCTGCTGCTGGGAGAAATCAGTGAGGAAGGTGGACATCCTCCAGCCATTTCTGCACGGGTAGAAATGCCACATGCTCAGAAATTATACCGTCAGCACCCCTGGGCTCCCATGGACTGGTTTCACATTAAGCAAACTTATGACACACTGATGCAAGAAAACCAGAAATTTAATTTATTAATGTAACAGGAGATGTGAAACTACAAACCAGATTGAAATATCAGAGTTCAACCATGAGTACAGATTCTCCTCCACGGCCCAATCTCGGGCAGGCAGTCACATGGCAAGCGTGGACAGAAGCAGAGCAGGAAGGGTTTCTAGATTAACTCAATGGACTAAATTTCTGTTATAAGAACAGATCTACTGCCTGGAAAACAATTAATGCCAATCACGGGGCACACTCCATGGACAGTGGCTGAGACACGACTGTGAGCACCTGTATAACTCCACTTTCCCTGTCCTTTCTGGTCTAACTGATGCAGAGGTACAGAGATCCAGGGATGCAGATACCTGTAAACACCCAAAGCCCATCCCTGGGAGCCTGGAAACCAGATAGCCAGGATTTAAATCCCAGCTCTGCCACTTACTAGCTCTGTTACCTTGGCCAAATTACTTACCCTCTGTGTGCCTCAATTTCCACACTGTAAACCTGGGATAACAATCAAATCTTTCTTACTCACTTGTTGTGAAAATTGGAGGATTCATTTCTGTAAAACTCTCAGAAAAGAATGTAGCACATTTTTGGTGCCCAACAAATTTCAATTTAATAAGAAAGTGATTTACAAGTCTCCCATCTAATCATCTTCTGTGTTTCATGACTATTCTGAGTCCCAAAGGAAATCCTTATTTCCCCTCTTATAAACTCTTGAGGAGCACCCTTCTGTTTCAAGCCACCACCTGTTTAATCTGAGGGGGGATTCCCTCCTCCCCACTCCTCTGGTCCATGGGAGACTGCTTCTCCCTTCACACCCCTGACCACTGGCCCACGGCTAGCCCTCCTCACACTAACAGATTGAGGTGTGAGTCCGGGGAGACAAGCAGGGCATATGAAAGCTTTCCTTCCCCTCCAGTGTTGGCCACCCTTAGGAAGCAGCTGGGATGCTCAGTTCCATGGCAAGACAGTCCTGTGCATTATGGGTCAGAATCTCTCAAGGGAATGCTCGCTGTGGACCAGAGTTACCTGGGACTGCGTAAGTCTCTAATTCTGGGACATAGTGTCATGACACTCACTCTCCCACAGCCCTGAATTTCATGGAGAACGTGGCTTCATCAGTAATAAAGGAGACACTTATCGCCTGCCTGTTCTTCTTTGTCATCTCTCAGTTGGCTGCTGGACACAACATGTGTATAAGTATTGGGTCCCCTTAAGCCCCAACATATATGAAGTAACAAAAATTCTGTGGCTTAACATTGGTTCAGGGCGACTGTGTAACTGTCCTGACTCTGCTGATGCTAAATTATGTGTATAGGAACTATGGAACCTCCTCAAATATCTTTCATCATAAAACCAGCTTTTCTTATTTTCCTGTTTCTCAGTAATTGCCAAAGACTATCAAATGATGGCTTCACACCAAATAGCAGTTAAGATTATGAGCCCTCTTGTCATACACACTGTGCTAAACACTTTACATAATTTCTAATTCTCACAATTCTACAAAGCAGAAATGAGTGTCCCCATCTCACAGACGAGGGAAAAACTCAGAACGAACTGACTCAGGATCACGTAGCTCAGTGGCAGCGCGTGCACGCAAACCCAAGTCAAAATACCACACCCCTTTGTATATGTACCAAATCTCCTACCACCCATTGACACACAGCGGTGGGGATAATACTTAGGGAACTCAGTACACTTTTCAGCTTTAAGGTGCTCCAGAGGCCGCTTCTAGCTCTTTTATAAAATCCCGGCTCACTGGTTTCTAACACTGCAAGAAAAGTCCGATGTTGCAACTGTTTGCACAGGAAGTCTGAAATGTTCACAGCGAGATGATAGAATAAAACTAAGACATAAGCAGAATAATAGTTCCAGGTAGTCAGACATAATGGACATTGTGCTACCCTGAAGCATTAAGCAAAGGAATCAAAAAAAAAAAAAAAAACGTTTAAGACTTCCTTTACAAACAGGAAAGTTAAGACTGTAAGAAGGTGCAACAGCGCCACCTATGGCTTAAAAGGCCTTCCTGGTTGCCTGGAAAGGTGCAACACAAAAATTGCCTGTGGATCAGAAACAAGAATCAGATAACTAAAAGCTTATGTAGTACATACTGCTCTCCTAGTCTTCATGTCTTGCACTGTAGCAAAAACCAACAGACCTGTACTAGGCCTATATTCATAAAAGTCATGTCTGTATTTTTCCAACAGGAGGTAATCTAAGTATCTTGCAAAATACTTCTCAAAGAGCCAGGAAATCATAGAAGTGTATTGAAATACAAAAACATTTATTTACATATTAAAACAGCATGAGCTTTTTTCTATTAAAAAAGCTGACATGTCAAATCAATGTTTTGATATTTTAAAACCTATTAAGAGTGCAGAAAAATAAATCAAAATTTTCTTTAATCACAAAAGAGAGAAGCTTATTCCCTGAAAATGATCAATGTGGATTTTTCTAAACTTAATGCTTCTGGTCAGAGTCCTACGAATTTAAATGTCTGAGTGTATAGTTACACGGCAGCATGAACACTGAGTTGTAACAATACACATTCTGTGTAAATAATCTTCAAGGTCGTCTGCTTAAGTCAATTTAACTAGTCCCTGTCTCAATAGAATGATACAGATTTCATTAAAACTTCATACTGCATGCACACACACACACAAAACCCTGAATCCTTGTTACTTTAAGCCATATTCATATATATCCATATTGAATATGCATCAGAAACAAGCCACCCTCTTTAGTATTCACAGTTGATCCTTCTAAACTATCTGTCATTGTGACAGCACATTTTTACTAAGCAGCTCTTGGATGCTTTGTATACAAGGCGTCTACCTCTCACAGTCAGACATGGTAAACGGCATCACTCAAATTTCACAAATGAGGAAATATACTTAAGCCATGGAAACAACGTACATATTTATCATCAGGAAAGAAAAGAGTAAAGATTTTACTTTCAATATGCACTGACAAACTTTTCCTCCATACTAAGACTACATACATAAAACAAATTCAGTCATTGTAAATTATTCTGTCAATAAGCACCACTAGAGAAAAACAAGCAACATCATTAGCAATGATTGGACTTTCAAAGCCCACTCCTATTTTGCACTATAATCATTTTTAATGTTTTGTTTTTAGTGCTTACATAGCACTAATATAAAGAAAACATAAACTATTTAAGTCATTACCTGAGAATGCAACATTTGTGAAAATGTACAATTTTAATTTATGCCGCTCTGTCTCACATTCTCACTGGTGTCTCTCCTTTGAAGGCCTCATCAGGCTGAGATCGCCAAAATCGGTCATTTATGGACTCACAGGAGTTCGGGAAACCACTCAACGGGAGGCTGATCAGAGGAGAAATTGAGAATGCATCCTGTGCAGCCTGGATTCCAGCACCGAGCTAGGCACCGCCAGCTGCGTTTGATTTGGGACAAGCTGCCCACCTCTCAATCCCTCAGCTGCAAAAAGGAGACATTGATACCTACCGTCAAACACCTGCTTTGAAGTAAAACATGAGAAAAACAGTTTAGCCTTTGGTAGGTGTCCACTCACAGCAAGCTTGGTCATTATGATGATGAGGATTACTTTTAATAAGTTAAGCTAGACCAAAAATTAGAAATCACCATAAAGGAGAAACATTTTAACTCAATAAGCATTTCCTTTTGAATGGATTGATAAAAGTTCTAATGATTTTTTTAATAAACCAAATTTTGTCCATTAATTTTAGATTTACCGGTTTATGGACAAGTCTCCAAAAAAAGAATTAGAGGCCTCTAACCTCTGAATACTAAGAAAGTAAAGTTTAAAAAAATTATGGGGGAGAGTATACCTCAGTTGAGAGAGTATGTGCTCAGCACGCATGAGGCCCTCAGTTCAGTCCCCAGTAACTCCATTTAAAAACTTTTATTTAAAAAAAAGGAGAATTAAAGGAAAAAGATGGAGGACTACAGAATTTTTTTAGAGAATCCACTCAGATTTAAGATGGGGAAAAAATATCCATTTCTCACAGGAAATCTTGAGAACTATGTAAACCGGATCTGAGATGTCTAGTCTTTAACATTATTCATGAATTCATATTACCAAGTCTTAAAACTACCTGATAACCCACAGTGGTGATAGTGATCATAAAACCTGACAATGCGGATCGAACTCTGGCTAGGACTGTTCTGTTCTGACATCTCTGCCCCTGAGGCCTCACCAGGCTGAGAGCACTAAATTTTGTCATTCATGAGCATCACGTGTAAGTCTTCCATTTATGCTTCTCAGTCTCCTCTCACCAGCCCCTCTGAGGGAAGCACTGTTATCATCTTCCCCACACGCAGATAAGGTCACTGAGGTACAGAAACTAAACCTGCTCCAGGTCACATCGGCATTAAAGGACGTCTGTATTTCTGCTGTTTTGCGATTGACAAAGGAATCTGAGATATCAATACAAGATAGACTGTTAAATAATCAAGTCTGTCAGCTCTTCACCTCAAAGAGCAGATACTATAAATTCCTGATGTAGGATGAGGCTGCCGCCACAAAATGACTCAGCTAGAAATTAATATCCAAGATGAAGCAGCGGATACACATAAATATTCATGACTGTCAACTCCTCTCACGGGTCTTGGCCCTTCACTGCCTGAATGGGGGTGAAATCCCCACCCGTGTCTGGGAGGGTAGCGCGGCTCTTCCAAGTCTCACCCAGGCTTCACAGGCTGTTTCCCCCTACAGACTGTCCTAAATGATTAAAAAGCTCACAAGATTTTTACACCAGCCAAAACTGAAAGACATTTCTGCATATGGAGCACTTTCTCAGGCTTAAACCATTTTTGCCTACACTCAGCAAGGGGGAAAAAAGAAACATGACTCTGCAAAGTCTCTTAGCCTTACCACTCACAGGAGTTGAATGGTCTCAGCACAAGATGACCCTTCACATTACAGGATGAGAACAAAATAAAGCCGCCCCAACAACAAGCACTCCCAGAGACAGCGCTCAGCAGTCTTCTGCACACTCACGGTTGTGCAGCCCTCACCAACATCTATTTCCAGAACACTTCATCACCCCAATAGAACACCCCTGTCACTAGCACTCACTCCACAACCCCCCTTCACCCAGCCCCTTGCAACCATCATCTGCTCTCTGCCACTGCATGAGCCAATTCTGGGCATTTCTAAGATCACTGAAATCAACAATATGTGGCTGTTTGTGTCTGGTTCCTTTCAGTTAACGTGCTGTTATCAAGGCTTTCCCATGTTGAAGTGGTATCAGCATGTCTCTTTTTTTTTGAAAATGTTAAACTTTATTAGAAGGTGGTAAATACTATCAAAAATAGTAGAGTGGGGTATAAGGGGTGGGGTTTCAAAGGGAAAAGGCCGGGTTGAGCAGTCAGCGTGGACTACCCAGAGCAGATGGCTTTTTTCATATTCCCCTTTATTTATTTTTTCTTTTTTATTCACTCTTATGTCTGAATAATATTCCACTAAATGGAGATACTACATTTTGTTCTTTCATTCAGCAGCTATATATGGATGAGGTCCAGAAGAATGAGTGTAAGTGGTGGCTAGCAGGGATGGCATTTAAGCAAAGGGCAAGATGTGCTTTCAAAAAAAAAGTGAACAATCAGAGGCACAAGGAAATTCAGCGCGTTTCTGAGAAAGTGCATGGTTGCTTCAGTAGGACTGCCATGCAGGGCTGTGGGGGATAGTGACAGGAGACACAGTGAGGGAGTCACCTGAGAATATTCCCCACTGCAAGCAGCTCAGCCAATTCTCCTCCCTCATCCTGTATTTTAGAGACATTTTTGCTAGCTTTTCTCTTATTTCAAGTAACAGTACTTTAGTTACACATCTGATCATCTGCATCAGACCACATTAGCTCCAAGCCACAGAAAATCATTCACTGACCGGAGCAGCTCCAAGACATAACATTGATGGACCAGGGAGTCCTGCAGCATCCCATCCTGCAGGCACAAACCACACATGTTCCCTGGTGATGTCCGGAAAGTAAAATGCATGGAAATATCTCACTGCTGCTGCACGACATCTGCCCACAAATTGCCCCCAAATCATGCTGGCACAGCACTACTCAACCCTCGCACTACCCCCCCAAAAAAAAAAAAAAGAGAGAGAAAAGAAAAGAAAAGAGAAGAAAAGAAAAGAAAAGAAAATATAAGAAAAGAAAAGAATAAAGCTAAGAAAGCAAATTTAGGCTCTTCCATTGAAAACCAGCAACCATCACTGCCAGTATCTGAGCTGGAATGATCCTGACTTCAAAAACCACTGTGCAGTTACTATTCAAATGTGACAGACATATATGTATTTCACTTAGATGATATTACAATAGGATTTTTCTTTTCAAAATTTCCAGTTGCAACAATAGCACAAGAAAGTTTATGTTTCATTTTTTAAAAAAAATCAATTATTTTCCACTTTGTTAATTTTGAATCTATTATTATTTTATAAAGGGAGCTATGCTGCAGATTATAAACCAAATATCTGGCTTCTGCAAACAAGACCTATATGACTTCACTATTTCAGAGCAAGCTTTAATGATGCTTTCAAATTGGGGGCGCTCACTAACAGCTCTTTAAATACTGTCAAAGATGTGCTATTATGTAATGCAAAGGGTCTACCTACACATCAACTCAGAAACCAAAGAAACTACACGAAAGCCTTAGTTTATCATTTTAAAATATTCCTATTATTTTGAATATTAAATTTCTTAAAAGATAAGATATTTTTTGAGAAAGACATCAGTTGTATTAAATTTCCTCTCACCAAGAAAGCAATCTTTATCAAGAATTACTACCCCTATGAAAATCCAAAAGACAGGACGTTTCTAGCTAAGTTAACTTACAGATCTCAACACAAGCCTAAATCCTATCTGCTCTCACTTGAACGAGCCCAGCAAAGTCCTGGGCTACTCTGGAACTTAGCTCTTCTGTTCCATATGTTGGCAGAGCTAAGATCATCACACAAGGCAGGGAAGGAGAGAAGAGGTAAGTCCACCTGGCGGCCTCCATCTGTTTACTTTCAGCCACAAGGTGTCGCTAGAGCGACCCCGCTAACAAGCCCTCCACACAAGGAAACCCGGCATCCACTCTGCCCCTGCGGTCCCCAAGCAGTCCCGACGCCCCTCTCCCACTGGTGGCCTCCGAGCCTGTGAATGGTCTTCTAATGACCCTCCCAGTTGGTGACACCCTCCCCCTCTTCCCCGCTACACACACACACACACACACACACACACACACAGCCAAGGCAGCCTTCCCAAAGCACAAATTTGATTACATCTCCCCCACTTCAAACCCATCAGAGGCTCCCTGGTAGAGTTCTAGCCCCACCCCCGACCCTGCTTGTCCATCCTCACCTCAGTACCAGGTCCCCAGTGACCTCAGGGGCCCCGTGACCTGCTGCTACTTCCCACTAGCCTTCAGGCTCATTTTAACTGTTTGTCAAGGAAGTCTTCCTTCCCTCCAACCTCCGCACTTTGGATTAGGTGCCCTGCTGTGTTAATAAAACATTTTAATCTAACTCAACTTCTGACACTGCTAAGCTCTCAAGAAGCAAGTACATTTTGCTTACTACTGTAGGTCCACCCCCTCTCCCCTAGACACTCAGAATTGCGTGTGTTGTGAATAAAAGAATGAAGGGGTGGGACTCAAAAGGACAGGCAGAGCTGCTCTCCTAAGTGTCACTTCCTGCTGACACCCTTCACTGCCTCTTCTGTGTCAGTTCTAGTAAAAACCAAGCTCCTCCAAAGCCCTCCACCCCTAGGCCCTCTCCAGTGTCCTTCAAAGCAGGGTCACCCACCACCCTGGACCACACAGGGCAGTCTCCCCGAGTCCTCACCCCACAAGCCTCCAGGCCTCTACCCAGGCTGCTCCTGCCACCTGAGTCACCCTCTTGATTCCTTCCCCTGGCTGACTCTTACTCTGTCCTCAGAACTGAATGTAGAGCCAATTTCTTCCAGGAAGTCCTCCCTGATGATGTCCTTTAGCTCTTGGCTGGCTCCATCTACAGCAGCACTGCTTGGCGACCAACTGGTATTTGTCCACCTGCTCCTATGAGACCATGACCTCTTGGAGGCCACGTGGGAAAAAGGAGTGAGGTGACAAGAGGGGTGGGAAGAGCAAACAGGAAAGTCGCAGCTCAAGTCCCAAATTCAAGGATTCTGTCTCAGATAAAAAGAATAAACTGTTTCATACGTGTGTCATTTGGCTATGATTTTTGTGGCTCATGGAAAACAAGAGCTTGGTGTTCAAGCCTGAAATCCAAGTTACATGCAAAGAAATGTATATATTCATATCCAAAGGAAACCAGAGCTGCTCAACAACACTTTGCAGTTAAAATCCAAAGGAACTTTGATAAAGGCAATCTCCCTCTCTCTCTTTATTTTTATTATTTATTTTTTTTTGGTATCATATAGTTTTAGAAGTATTTGTATAACTAAGTGATGGCTACAGCCTATGATTCTGCACTGGAGTGTTTGGGGCTAAGGAAGCCCAGATTACATGCACTGTGTAAATGCAATCACACCAACACAATGACAGGCGCCCTAGTGGCTGAGCTGAAGTTCCAAAGCAGAGAACCTTATGTTGGAAGACAGCTCTCAGTAGAAAGTAAGAAATGAAATGTTCTGTACTCAATCTCATTAGCTTTATGAGCCATTAACAGATAGTATGTCTTGTCTAATGAAACCCCAAAATATATTGTCATCTTCGATTTTCTCCATCTGACTGTTTTATGCTAAATTTGGATATCAAACCCTCACTCCATACGGAAAGCTCAGGCCTTAGCTGCAGCACAGTTACATCCCGTGGAAGAAAGCCGATCAAGGGAGAACAGGAGAGTTTCCCTTCAGAAGCTGCTAAGTGTGGTTTTGCACCTGTATGTCATTTACAACCACGCCATCGTCAAAGGAGTAAGACCTTACATCTGTGGGGCAAAAAGCACTGAGGTGGTTCTGAACCATGAAAGAACACTGAGCTTTGTGCAACAGTCCTGAGGCACTTAAAGCGTACTTTCTCTGAAAGGCTCCGAAACTGACTCACTTCACCATTTCAGGTACAACCGGAATTAGTAGAGAGAACATGCCCTTGAAGTCTGACAAGGCCCTGCTGGAATCCTGCTACAGCATTTACTAGCTGCTAAATGAACCAATTCCTTAAACCTCTGAGGAGGCTTCCCAATCTTCAAAACGGGGCTGCCACCGCCCACTTGGGAGGCATGGATGTGAATGCAACACGCAAGTAGGGCGGCCGACTGGTACGTGACACGGGGCCTGGCTAGTTTCCCTCCGCTGCCCTTCTCCCCCTTTAAACTTGCACTGTTCCCCCTGGTAAGGGTGAAGCCCCAGGAACAGAATGCCCGATTCTTCTGTATATCCCCGGATACATACCTTACCCTTAGGAGGTCAGAAAAACAACTGCCTCCTCCCCAGTCACTATCAATATTCTTAAGAGTCTGGGTTTTTTTAACTCTATGTTTCAGGGAGACTATTCAAGAATTGTTCAACCACCGTTCTCCAGGTTGGCTCCTCTCCCAACGCCCATCCCTTCTTACCTCAAATCTTCTGTCTGATTGCCTTTTGTTCGTGGGAAAGAGAGTCCGCTAGGGTGCGGACTCCCTAGGCCTCCCTCCCTTCATCACAGGAGAGTGTGACTACATTCTCCCAACTCCCCACTCCGACTCCAGCTTCTGAGGAGTTTCCCCTTCTGGACCCTGCAGCCTCTGGATCGTCCCAAGACGCGCACACGTGGCCAAAACCCTCTCTTCAGATTTCTTCCTGGGTGGGCCTGCCCACCCCCCAGAACCTTAAGGATAAATGCCATTGCTCTGAAAATCACAAACGCCGCTGTCTGACACACCAAAGCTGCATGGTCCGGGCTTTCCTCCAAACCAGACACAGCCCTGCCCCCCCTCAGACACAGTCTGCACCTCTTGAGATGAGCTGATCCACTTGCACGGCTGTGAACACCAGCTAAGAATGACGAATCCCAATGTGTATCTCTAGTCCAGCTCCTTCACCTGAGCCCCAGGCTCATAGACACGAGTGCCTCTTGGAAGTCCTAACTTGGATGACAAATGGCATCTTAAAAATGCCATATGTCAAAAAAAAAAGGCCTTATGTCCACCATTTACTCTAGACTTCGATTCCTGGCAGGTACCTCCTAGGCTCCCCATTTTAGTAACAGCCCCAGCACCCACCTAGGTGTTTGAGGTCACATTCAATTTCCACTGTTCCCTCCACCTGGCCCTGCCCTGGAATCAGTCTTGTTATTTCTGTCGCTAAGCCAGTCTCAAGTCTGGTTCTGCAGGGAGCACGATGGAAACCCACAAGCTCACAGCAAGGTGCACTGAGTCACAGTCCTCCGAAGGGAGTTCCCTGGAGGGGGAGGCATCTCCTGCTGCCAGTCACCTCAGAAGGCACTGGATTCTCACAAAGAAGGACCAGAAGAAGGGACTCAAGGATCTCCCGTGATCTGAGGTTTGAAGGGCCCGAGGTCTGGGGGAGCTCCTAGTTAGCTGACACTCCTGTCAGTGAGCAGATGAGGATGGTAGGAACCCAGGCAAGTCTGTTCTCGCTCCGACCCCTTTTCTCTCGGGAGCCACGGGAAAGGCCAGTTTATAGGGCACAGACCGGCCATCACAGATCCCAGCCTGCATTTGCCAACCCAGACAGCCTAGACTCCTACTTGCGACTCTTACTTCTGTTCTGTTCCCCCCCAGAATGTGATGGACTCTTTCAGAAAGTCTGGACTGTCTCAAGCGAGACCAAGTCAGTGAAGGATGAAGTGTCCACATTTGGACCAGAGCATGAAAGGAGAAACAAGGCCTCATGTCCAGCATGACGGTGGTGGCCAAGCCCTTTCCCTGGGTGAGATGAACCAGGGTCGGGGTGAGAATGCAAGGTCCCTTCACGGCTGACAGGGGTGTTGGAGACTCACTACCGCAAAATAACCACACGGCCGTCAGTGGTGGACATCAGCTGCAACAGACACAGAGTCAGCTATTTACTGCCAAAAAGGGGTAAAAGTAAAGGCCGGTGCAGGGAGGCCTGCACGGCTGCTGAGGCAAACCACAGACCCGGCTCTGAATGCCCACTGGCTGAAGCAGAGAGGAACCTATGGTCCCATTTAGGGGTCCCTGTGTCCACCAGATCCAAGTGAACCAGCTCCTTAGGACAAGGCAATGTTTTCCTGATACTTAGAAAAACCAGCCTCATAAAGGGAACAAAAGAGTGGCATGGTTTTAGGCCCGCTCCTGCCCCTCTATGAATGCAAAGTAAAGTAAATGGCACTGGGAAGGTGAATGCAAAAAAAAAAACCAAAAAACAAAAAACCGGTGACTGCTTCCTCCAACAGCGTCCCCTGCAGCTGCTCACCCCCGAGCCGGCCACTTCCTCACCAGTGACCGCCGGCCAGGAAGCGCCGTCACGCACGTCACACAGCGACAGCCAGGAACCGTGTGCCGAGCACGTTTGTGTAAAAGCCAGAATCAAGCAAGGTGCTGCAGATTTTGACTTTCCAAGTTTAAATACTCCATGAAAAAAATCCCTCAGCAGCCGCCTAAATCAATTCGCATCTCACTTCTTCAAAACAAATAAACAAAATTAGTAAGAGAGCATTTGTTACCAAATATAAGGACGAACTAATAGGTTCCTCAAAGCAAGGACTTTAACATATATCAAACTCCAGTGGGTGATGTGCTAACATAGCAAAAATTCCAAAAAAGTAGAAAATAAGATGACTAGGATAATATACGAATCATGACAACTGTTAAGTTTTTGCTTTTTATAGCGATGGAGACGGCACAGAGGGCGATCTGGCTATTCCAATGCAGGGTGTGCACAGCCCACATTTTCAGACCGAACAACATGCTCACGGGGTGGTATTAGGGATAAAGGAAAATAGAAAAAGGAATAGAGGAACAGCCAAAATTAGAAACACACGAGAACAAAAATGACTTTGACAGCATTTACAAGAAATTACGTGAGTGTGATGAGGACAGGGACGCGGGAACGGTGAGACCCACCCTCACCTCCTGATCCAGGGAAGGCAGGGGCCTGAGGGGAGCGATGCTGCCGGGGGACCCCAACGTGGTCAGCGCCCCAAACCAAAACTTCACCTAGATGCATGTAGACAGCTTTTGAGCTACAAAATGTGGTCGCATTTCAAGCTGGACAACTTTACTCACTCCCACCAAGAGGAACAGGGGAGAATTAGGTTCTGCTCCTGAACCAAAGCATTGTTTAAAAAATTAATGACTGTGTAATAGTAAAAGCAACAATGGAGTAAAAGTCACTGGAGGAGAACGTGCTTGACCCGAGCTCACTGGCCACGTTATCTCACTGACGTTCAGATGCTGGCTGAGCCCTTATGGTACCAGAACAGACAGACCCACCAGGAGGGAGGTTTAATGTGCTGCTGTATTTTGATGCCGGCAGCCATGCCTGGTACACGAGGTTCTGGGTAAACAATGGTGACAGTGTCAACCACTATGGGCTAAGCACACATCCAGCTACTCCGCCAAATCCCAAGGGCAGACTTCAAAAGGCAAAAACAAGCTGGCATTCTCTGTTGGCTCTGCAGAATCAGGGCCAAGCAGTTGCTGAGCAAAAATGTCACCAGTGCCTCCTATTTTGTCATAGGAGGCACTGGCGTGGGGCTGGGGCAGGGCTCCAGGCTTCCACTGATCACCCACCAGTCTGTCCAGGGGGTGAAGGAGGTCCCTGCTTTCATTGCACCGATGCACCTACCTTGAATGACGCCTTAGGACTCAACAGGAGGTGACAGGTGAGGTGAACGGAGCCAGCCTTGGTGTAGCACGGTTCTGGCAGCTATGCCCTCAGCAGTGCCCAGTTTCCTAAACCTGACACCTCATCTCCAAGGAGCAGAAGTGTAGTGTGGGCATGTAGATCACAGGGCCCTGTGAGGACAAGTACAGATCATGGCCACGACATGCCTCTCCCCTTCCTTAAGCCATAGAGGAATGTCCGGGGAGGAAGTGAAAATTATTCCAGAGCCTGCCAGGCACCACACGCAGGTGGGACACGGATCCCCTGTGTCTGTCATTCACAGGACTGGTGTGGATTTTCTTTTTATCAATTCTCTGGCATCTTCTCCTCCATCTTACCAACAACAAGAAAGTAGAATCTGACCTTAGAATCACAGAGAATCACAGAGCCCCTCCTGCACAGCGGGCCCGGCAGCACGTGCCATGTCCTCCGACCGTCACCTGTGGGACCGCCATGAGCGCTCTCCAGACTCAAGGCCCGAGGCCGTAGGCCGGGGGGACACAGCTCACCTCACTCTCCCCAGTAAAGGGGGACCACCTCTCGGCAAAGACGTCTCACCCTCTTCTGCCCGAGGGACAGCTTGAAAGATACACAGGGAAACATAGTAGAGGGTGAGGGGTTAGGCAGCCCAGAAGTGATCGTCTGCACTTCCAAGGCAGAGTGGGGCCTTTGACCTAATCACAGGGACAAAGTGAGGACGAATTTTTCCCTGCTGTGTCCCATACACCGTGACACGCCTTTCCCTGCGTAAGGAGCTAATTCGGAAGCCCCTGGCAGTGTTTCTGATGTCCTAACTTGGCATGGTGGCTGTCAGGCAGGGGGAGAGGGCCTGAGCCGTGCTGGTGCTGGGCCTGGGAGGCAGGAGACATCGGCTCCACCCTGAGCTCAACCAGCACCTCATTCTGCGTCTCGGGATTCAGAGTCTCATTTATAAGCAAAGGGATGAAACTGTCCCAGGACAGGCTGTCCAACAGGAATGAAATGAGAGTCATGTAAATAACGTTTCCCAGTTGCCACGTTTAAAATGTAACAAAAAAAAAAACCAAGCAACTGATTTAAGAACAGACCTTACTTATTCTTCTGTATGTAAAATACTATCATTTTGACGTGTAATCAATATAGAAAGTAACAAGATAGTTTATATTCTTTTTACTAGACAAGTTTCAGCATCTGATGTGCATTTAACTTACAGCACATCTCAGCTCAGACCGGCCTCCTCCCCAGCACTTACTAACATCAGTAGCTGTGGCTACTCTATTGGACAGCAACTCCAGGGGTCCCCCCAAGTGTCCTGGCTGAAAAGGGGGAGTAAGTGTCCACACTAACCCTAAAAGGATCTCTCTGAAACAAAGGCGGATTTAGTTTTAAACGTCTGAAAACCGGCGGGCTACACCTCCTTCCCGCCTTGGCTACAAGAAAGCCCTCCTCCTTGATGATCCCATTCTGGATGTAAGGAAGCAATCTGTCACACAGCCAGGGTGGCCCGGCCTTCAGGTTGACTTGCCTGCTGTCTGTGTCCAGTCCCACGAAGTCCTCCTTCTCAAATAGGGATGTAGAGGAGGGGGGTCTTCTCCCCAGAATTTTCGGGGTCCCCATCCAGCCACTTGGACTTGGGCAAGATGAAGAGTGACTCAGTGAAGTCTTCGATCCTCTTCTCCACCACCCGCAGTCCTCGTAGATTGAAGGCCACGTCGGTGTGCGGGCTGCTCGGCCACCTCCCCATACAGCATAAAGACAAAGAGCTGAGAGTCGTAGAGCGTGGGTGCCATACAGCTCCTCTGTGCGTGAGCTTCTAGAAGGTCTTGGCCAAGAGGCATTCAGTAATGGTGACAAGGCCCATGACATTGCGGTGGTCTGGAAGTCACTCCATCCATTCTCGGGCGCATAGAGATAGCTATAGTAGATACAGTGTGCCCACTGGGAGCCGCACGGTCTGATCTGGCTCACCAAGGAGATTCCATTATAGATGCAAAAGAAATTCTCTAAGATGATCCCCACAGGTTGGACCACAATCGGAGAGTCTGGTGGTCCTCAGCGCACTGCACGTAGTCAGGGGTGTTCATGTTGCAGGCCCTGCCGAGAAGGGGAGGGTAAATCGATGTTCATACTGTGCTGTGGGCTGCGGCCCTCACTGGGATGCGGCGACCTGATGTGCACCAGCCAGAAGGCAAGGGAAGTCAAGCAAATCGGGGATAATTTTGTCCTCAGCATCTGCACATGGCTACTGAAGCTCAGATCACATTACCCAGCTTTTGGTCTAGGCTTCCATCCCCTGCAGAAAAAGGATCATTTCTTGTTTTCTGTTTCCAAGCACCTAGGCAGGCCCTGATGCAAAGTCGGTGCTCAAAACTGCTGAATAAATGAATGAATAAAGGAACTGCTTCCCCCACCCCTCAGCAGGATATAATGCAAAGAACCATAGTAGGATCAAAATATCTGGATTTCAACGCCAATTTATTTGAACTCCTAAGGTGCAGAATAATGGGTAAGAAAACTTGCTTTGGGGAGGAGGGTACAGTTCAGTGGTAGAGCACGTGCTTAGCATGTTCAAGGACCTAGGCTCAATCCTCAGTACCTCATTTTAGAAAAATGAAACAAATAAATAAACTTAATTAACCCCCTCAAAAAATATTTTCTCCATTCAAAATTCAAAAAAAACCACCTTGCAATTGACACAACATTGTAAACTTGACTATACTTCAATTAAAAAAAAAACTTCTTGCCTTACAAGAATATATCTGGATTATGGAAGTTTGCAAATGTAAAATGCTAGGGTACCACCTGCATAAGAAGAAGGAACTGTACAAATGTACTATCCCTCATTTATGAGCTATTTTTTCCTTTGGGGAGATTATAACCTCTCAGAGATATTTTTCTCATATTAAAAAAAAAAAGAAAAAGAAAACATTACCTGATTCTCCATACTGCTGAAGAATCAGATAACCCTATGAAAGCATCTGACCCACAGAGTTTATTCAATAAATGTTTGTTGAATGAATGAATAAACAAGCAAAGTGAATGCTGCTCCCTGCCACAGACCATCATATTGGTACTGCTTGGAAATGCCAAGCCCACTTTCCACCAAATCTTCACTAACCACGTGGGTGACCTGGGCAGACCTGTGTGCTTCTCTCAACACCAGTTTATTCATAAATAGAAATGAGGGCAATAACACAAACCTAAAAGGGTTAGTGAGTCACGAATGAATAGTACCCCAAATTTGCAAGACGGAACTATTAAAGAAAATTGGGCAAAGAGTCCATAGGCCCTCTCCATATTATCTCTTACAACTACATGGGAATCTACATTACATCTAAAAATAAAAAGTCTATTATTTTAAAGAGGCTATTGAGTTTAAATCAGCTCACCGTCTCAAATAAGGAACACACAGTACAAATAAGAGAATGCGCAGCCCATGAGATGCACTCAGTAAATATTCCCACTGAACCCACTGGTCCCTCCAAATTCAGAGCATGAGGATGTGTCCTCGTGGCCAGAGGCCACTGCACCTGAAGCTAAAAAAGCTAATGGTCCCCACTTTCAAAAGCCCCTGCCACCAACCTAGGTCTAATTTTGTATTTGTAATTTTTTTTCTTTTTATAAAATAGAAATCCCCAATTGCATAGCCTTCAGGTCACCAAAACCTGACCACAGAGATCATGATGGCAACCCTCCTTGGTGAAACAATAAAATGAAAAGCCATTTCCACAAGACCTGTGTGTAAATCTACTAGGGAACTTCATCCTGGACTGAGAGGAAGAGGACTGGGGAGGAGAGGGCAATCTGAGGCACACAGACCCATGGGCCACCTGTCCCACGATGGACATTACACTCAACCCTCACCCTCCAGGAACTTCAAAATACACACAGACAGAGTGATGTGGACAATATATATGTATTTTTAAAGAAATTTCGACTCTCTAGCAGGTCTTGTATCTACCGAGACACAAATGGCTTATGTGTATAATGTTTCACAAAAGCCTTAAAACATTACCACCCCAACTTGACACATTAAGAAACTAGGGATAGAGGTTTATCACATTGTGCAAGATTAGAGAGATGCCACATCAGACACTGTATTTAAACCCAAGCCTTTGCTCCAGTGCTCACACAAGAAAGTGTGACATACTGCCCCTTTCCTGCCCTCTCCCTGCAATAAATCTCTGAAGAGTCTTTTCTGTGCCATGTGGAATCACAATCATGTCAATTTACCACAAAGAGCTATGTGACTCCTTGGAGGACGTGTCAAAATCTAAAGGGTTGTGATGGGAGGAGAGATTTGAATTTTCTGTTTCTCAAAGGAAACATGGCTTTAAAAGAAACTGAAAAGCACTTATCTAGTCTAAGCCCTCATTGTGCAGAGAAGGAAATGGAGGCTCAGAAGAGATGAGGAAAGGGACTTATTAACAAATATTGCCTCAGTGCAACACCAAGCCAGCCCTGGGCCCTTCTGGGGGAGTACCTGGAAGGCCTAGGAAAATGATTGTTAGAAAAAGGAAAGAGAAGAAGCATACAAGGCCCTGTCTCTACACCACCATACCATGAAGTTCCACCAAATTATCCAGTATTGGGTGCAGCCAAAATTTAGGTGGGCTAAAGAGGTTATAGAAACCTGGAAGTCTCAACCATAGTGGAAATTCCAACATTTACTGTTTTTTTCCAAGTTCAAGCATCAGTTCAGTGGGCGCTCCATACGAGGGACTACACGAGGCCTGGAGTTCTCCCAAATACAGATCTCTATTATCACGTGTGCAAACCACACACAGGCCCACCAGAAGAAAAACGCCCACACATAAGATGGAACTACTGAAACAGAAAAGAGCCAACCAGCATATATTGCTAGCAAAAACGGTGCTGCTAGAAATAGACTCATGGACATAGAAAGCAAACTGTTGTTAGCAGGCAGGAAAGGGAGGATTAACAGATACACATTAATAAATATAAAATAAATGACAAGGACCTACTATATAGCACAGGGTACTATTTTCAATTTCTTGTAATGAGTTGTACTAGAAACAATCTGAAAAACATTTATATACATATGCATAAGCTTATAACTGAATCTCTGCTGTACATCTGAAGCTAACATGGTAAATTTACAACACTTCAATAAAAAATAATTTTATATAATAAGTAAAAATAAAAGCAACGCCATAAAAAAAAAAAGTAAAAGAACACGGTAATCCCCTTAGCTGTAGGTGGTGGAGAACTCTGCAAGCACCAAGTCCACTCGAATACTCCAGCACTGGCGGTCACTCATTCTAACCATCAGAGAATCACTTGGCTTCTACGAGGTTACTTTTCTCTTCAGTGAAAGGCTACAGTTGCATCTAATGATGTATTGAATCTCATCATTCACAAACCCAAGATTTCCCATAGGCCTGGCTCTGGACAGATGAAAAGATAGGGTCCCAGATATATTCATGTGTAGAAGAAGTTTATGCCATAAAGACATTAATTCTTCCTGCTTTGATAGACAGATTCATTGCAATTCTGATTAGAATTCCTCCCAGATATTTCATGGAATGTAACAAGTTAATTTATGGTCAGGAGCAGCCAAGAAACTTCTTTAGAACCACCACTGGGAAGGGGTGGATAGGTCATGCATTTCAACTGGTCTTTCTGATGTGATGAAAACGTTCTGGAATAATAATGGTTGCACAAATGTGAATATGCTAAAAGCTGCTGAATTGTAACATTCAAGTGGGTGGACTTCATGGTGTGTGAACAATATCACAATAAAGCTGTTATATGAAAAAATCCTTCTTGCCAATTATTTTTCCCTCTATACTACTAGTCTGTCCCACAATTTAATTAAAACAAACAAACAAAAAAAACCAAAACAAACCAGATTTTGCCAGGAGCTCTTTAGGAGTGCAATGTCCCTGGGTCTCCAACGCCTCAGGTTGTGCTGTTCCTGTTAACACACAGTAGCTGGGCTGGACTAGTTAGGGACTATAAGTATCTTTTTAAGATCGACGGTCTCACGTTTCACCCTGGGAGAGTGAATGATGGAGGATGAGACAGCCTCATGCCTTCAGCTCATTTTTAACTGAACCAAGCCCTGCTTTCACCACTGTAATCCCTCTCAGTATAAAAACATGTGACATCAACAAGCACCGCCATCATAACACCTGAAAGTGTTCAAGGTACTTACCTGGGGCAGAAATCCTGATCAAGGAGACAGAAGCTCCCTCAGCACTACCGCTCCCTTTTCCCGACTCCACCAGGAGAAGCTGGGAGTTACAGCCGCGGGCTCTCAGCCTGGGGAGCAGCGCCCACGCCGCTAATCTGGACCTCAGGGATCGGGAAAGGGAGAGGAAGGCAGCCCCGGGGTCGCGGGGCAGGGAGAGCGGGGTGGGGGACGCGGGCTGCAGCCCCGCTCGGAGGCCAGCCCCAGCCCCAGCCCAAGCCGCCCGCCCCGTCCGGGTGTGCAGACCCCGCCCGCCCGGGACACAGCCCGCCCAGTGGTGGGGACGGGTCGGCGGCCAAGGAGAGGAAGACCGGGAGGGGAGGACTCGCCGGCGGGAGAGGGGAAGCGGATGCCAGCCGCGGACTGAGGGGAGCCCGGCTGGGTCAAGAGGCGGCAGGGGCACACCTGGCCCTGGGCAGCTGTGGCCGGTGCGCCGGGGCTGGTGGCGCGGGCAGAGGGGTCTGGCCCGAGCAATCCAGCTGAACACACGCTGACTGGCGCCCTGGGGGGCTGTGACACGCCGACCGCCCTCCCGCAGCCGCCTCACCCCTTTCCCGATATCCCCTCACCTTGCACTTCCACAGCCAGAGGCCCCGGCCCCAGGCAGTAGCCAAAGGCCTACAGGGCGACAGAGCTGAGAAGCCATTGGGGCCGATCCCCGGCTCGGAGCTGGAGCTTCCAACCCGCGGTCCAGCTGGCAGCAACTGCGCATGCGCAGGAGGGCCAGCGATCCGCTCTGGGTCCTGAGAGAGAAGGGGAACCGAGGGAGGGAGAATAGGGGAGGAGGAGGGGAGGCGGGGAAAAGTGGAGGGAGACACATGGACAGGAGGAGCAGAGGGAAGGCAGTTATCTGGAATTGGGAGGGGAGTAACAGAGATGGGGAGAAAGCGTTTTACCTCTTGTGGCACCCCGAAGGAGGCAGCAGTCCTGCCTATACACCCTTCTCTTACCCGTCATTGCCCACAGCTCATATTTTACGTCCCTGGCCCAGCCCTCCAGCTAAGGTCTCTGCAGAAACCCTACGGGTATCATACCCGTTGCCCCCACAAGGAGCTAGGTTTACTGTTGCTCAGGGAACCAAGCACCCGCAGGTGTTGTTTCTCAGAACTACCTTGGGAAGAGTACATATTCCCCTTTTACACGCTGGGAAACAGGCAGGCACGATCTCTGCCTTAGCTCCACTGTCCCAAATGTTGGGCTGGCAGGGAGCGGGAGGTAAAATGTCAGAGCCCCAGAAGGAGCAGACTGCCTGAGTGTTGGTGTAGAGTCCCCATCCCTCCTGGGTAAACCACACCCCAACCTCGGGGAATAATCAAGGGCTCACTGTAGGCCCCTGTGTGTGGGAGAGCTGCCCTCAGTCCCAGTGTCCAACTTGCTAGGTAGGTAGAAGTGTTATTGAGTCCAAATTCATTCTCCTCAGTGCAGGACAGGCCAGTAAGTTGGGAGACCAAGTGTTGGGGCATGGAATAGCAAGTTTCTGTAGACCTAGATGGCAAACTAATGTCCTGGAAAACCATCTCCCCAAGTCAGAATTCAGGCTGCTTTCCTATGTGCTTGGTTTTTGCAAACTTCTTGGTGTAGGAATTCCTTCTTGTTAGAATCCTTTGTTCTTGCAGCTATCTCCCTGGGTCAGATCCCTGTAAACCTCCAACCAAACAAACGTTAATTTCTATTCTGCAACGTGTTATCTTTATATGATTGGAAAAGTGTTAAATAACCTTAAAGGTCAGAGCCTTCAGAATAGGCTATCCTGTATATTTTAGGCTCTAGGCAACATTGTTTTACAAGCAAGAAGAAGCCTAGGAGACAGAGCACAGGGTTAAAGTCAAAGGAACAGATCTAATATGGAGTCAGATTTCTTCTTTTCTATTACTGTGGCAGAAGCCACTTGAGGATTTAAATCCCTTAAAGTTAAAAATAAGTAAAACTTTAAAGGAATTTACATACATTGGTGGGAACTTGCATAGCATAT
>NW_027328819.1:52951-84492 GCF_048564905.1 Vicugna pacos | reverse complement strand
ACTTCACTATTTCAGAGCAAGCTTTAATGATGCTTTCAAATTGGGGGCGCTCACTAACAGCTCTTTAAATACTGTCAAAGATGTGCTATTATGTAATGCAAAGGGTCTACCTACACATCAACTCAGAAACCAAAGAAACTACACGAAAGCCTTAGTTTATCATTTTAAAATATTCCTATTATTTTGAATATTAAATTTCTTAAAAGATAAGATATTTTTTGAGAAAGACATCAGTTGTATTAAATTTCCTCTCACCAAGAAAGCAATCTTTATCAAGAATTACTACCCCTATGAAAATCCAAAAGACAGGACGTTTCTAGCTAAGTTAACTTACAGATCTCAACACAAGCCTAAATCCTATCTGCTCTCACTTGAACGAGCCCAGCAAAGTCCTGGGCTACTCTGGAACTTAGCTCTTCTGTTCCATATGTTGGCAGAGCTAAGATCATCACACAAGGCAGGGAAGGAGAGAAGAGGTAAGTCCACCTGGCGGCCTCCATCTGTTTACTTCCAGCCACAAGGTGTCGCTAGAGCGACCCCGCTAACAAGCCCTCCACACAAGGAAACCCGGCATCCACTCTGCCCCTGCGGTCCCCAAGCAGTCCCGACGCCCCTCTCCCACTGGTGGCCTCCGAGCCTGTGAATGGTCTTCTAATGACCCTCCCAGTTGGTGACACCCTCCCCCTCTTCCCCGCTACACACACACACACAGCCAAGGCAGCCTTCCCAAAGCACAAATTTGATTACATCTCCCCCACTTCAAACCCATCAGAGGCTCCCTGGTAGAGTTCTAGCCCCACCCCCGACCCTGCTTGTCCATCCTCACCTCAGTACCAGGTCCCCAGTGACCTCAGGGGCCCCGTGACCTGCTGCTACTTCCCACTAGCCTCCAGGCTCATTTTAACTGTTTGTCAAGGAAGTCTTCCTTCCCTCCAACCTCCGCACTTTGGATTAGGTGCCCTGCTGTGTTAATAAAACATTTTAATCTAAGTCAACTTCTGACACTGCTAAGCTCTCAAGAAGCAAGTACATTTTGCTTACTACTGTAGGTCCACCCCCTCTCCCCTAGACACTCAGAATTGCGTGTGTTGTGAATAAAAGAATGAAGGGGTGGGACTCAAAAGGACAGGCAGAGCTGCTCTCCTAAGGGTCACTTCCTGCTGACACCCTTCACTGCCTCTTCTGTGTCAGTTCTAGTAAAAACCAAGCTCCTCCAAAGCCCTCCACCCCTAGGCCCTCTCCAGTGTCCTTCAAAGCAGGGTCACCCACCACCCTGGACCACACAGGGCAGTCTCCCCGAGTCCTCACCCCACAAGCCTCCAGGCCTCTACCCAGGCTGCTCCTGCCACCTGAGTCACCCTCTTGATTCCTTCCCCTGGCTGACTCTTACTCTGTCCTCAGAACTGAATGTAGAGCCAATTTCTTCCAGGAAGTCCTCCCTGATGATGTCCTTTAGCTCTTGGCTGGGCTCCATCTACAGCAGCACTGCTTGGCGACCAACTGGTATTTGTCCACCTGCTCCTATGAGACCATGACCTCTTGGAGGCCACGTGGGAAAAAGGAGTGAGGTGACAAGAGGGGTGGGAAGAGCAAACAGGAAAGTCGCAGCTCAAGTCCCAAATTCAAGGATTCTGTCTCAGATAAAAAGAATAAACTGTTTCATACGTGTGTCATTTGGCTATGATTTTTGTGGCTCATGGAAAACAAGAGCTTGGTGTTCAAGCCTGAAATCCAAGTTACATGCAAAGAAATGTATATATTCATATCCAAAGGAAACCAGAGCTGCTCAACAACACTTTGCAGTTAAAATCCAAAGGAACTTTGATAAAGGCAATCTCCCTCTCTCTCTTTATTTTTATTTATTTATTTTTTTTGGTATCATATAGTTTTAGAAGTATTTGTATAACTAAGTGATGGCTACAGCCTATGATTCTGCACTGGAGTGTTTGGGGCTAAGGAAGCCCAGATTACATGCACTGTGTAAATGCAATCACACCAACACAATGACAGGCGCCCTAGTGGCTGAGCTGAAGTTCCAAAGCAGAGAACCTTATGTTGGAAGACAGCTCTCAGTAGAAAGTAAGAAATGCAATGTTCTGTACTCAATTTCATTAGCTTTATGAGCCATTAACAGATAGTATGTCTTGTCTAATGAAACCCCAAAATATATTGTCATCTTCGATTTTCTCCATCTGACTGTTCTATGCTAAATTTGGATATCAAACCCTCACTCCATACGGAAATCTCAGGCCTTAGCTGCAGCACAGTTACATCCCGTGGAAGAAAGCCGATCAAGGGAGAACAGGAGAGTTTCCCTTCAGAAGCTGCTAAGTGTGGTTTTGCACCTGTATGTCATTTACAACCACGCCATCGTCAAAGGAGTAAGACCTTACATCTGTGGGGCAAAAAGCACTGCGGTGGTTCCGAACCATGAAAGAACACTGAGCTTTGTGCAACAGTCCTGAGGCACTTAAAGCGTACTTTCTCTGAAAGGCTCCGAAACTGACTCACTTCACCATTTCAGGTACAACCGGAATTAGTAGAGAGAACATGCCCTTGAAGTCTGACAAGGCCCTGCTGGAATCCTGCTACAGCATTTACTAGCTGCTAAATGAACCAATTCCTTAAACCTCTGAGGAGGCTTCCCAATCTTCAAAACGGGGCTGCCACCGCCCACTTGGGAGGCATGGATGTGAATGCAACACGCAAGTAGGGCGGCCGACTGGTACGTGACACGGGGCCTGGCTACTTTCCCTCCGCTGCCCTCCTCCCCCTTTAAACTTGCACTGTTCCCCCTGGTAAGGGTGAAGCCCCAGGAACAGACTGCCCGATTCTTCTGTATATCCCCGGATACATACCTTACCCTTAGGAGGTCAGAAAAACAACTGCCTACTCCCCAGTCACTATCAATATTCTTAAGAGTCTGGGTTTTTATAACTCTATGTTTCAGGGAGACTATTCAAGAATTGTTCAACCACCGTTCTCCAGGTTGGCTCCTCTCCCAACGCCCATCCCTTCTTACCTCAAATCTTCTGTCTGATTGCCTTTTGTTCGTGGGAAAGAGAGTCCGCTAGGGTGCGGACTCCCTAGGCCTCCCTCCCTTCATCACAGGAGAGTGTGACTACATTCTCCCAACTCCCCACTCCGACTCCAGCTTCTGAGGAGTTTCCCCTTCTGGACCCTGCAGCCTCTGGATTGTCCCAAGACGCACACACGTGGCCAAAACCCTCTCTTCAGATTTCTTCCTGGGTGGGCCTGCCCACCCCCCAGAACCTTAAGGATAAATGCCATTGCTCTGAAAATCACAAACGCCGCTGACTGACACACCAAAGCTGCATGGTCCGGGCTTTCCTCCAAACCAGACACAGCCCTGCCCCCCCTCAGACACAGTCTGCACCTCTTGAGATGAGCTGATCCACTTGCACGGCTGTGAACACCAGCTAAGAATGACGAATCCCAATGTGTATCTCTAGTCCAGCTCCTTCACCTGAGCCCCAGGCTCATAGACACGAGTGCCTCTTGGAAGTCCTAACTTGGATGACAAATGGCATCTTAAAAATGCCATATGTCAAAAAAAAAAGGCCTTATGTCCACCATTTACTCTAGACTTCGATTCCTGGCAGGTACCTCCCAGGCTCCCCATTTTAGTAACAGCCCCAGCACCCACCTAGGTGTTTGAGGTCACATTCAATTTCCACTGTTCCCTCCACCTGGCCCTGCCCTGGAATCAGTCTTGTTATTTCTGTCGCTAAGCCAGTCTCAAGTCTGGTTCTGCAGGGAGCACGATGGAAACCCACAAGCTCACAGCAAGGTGCACTGAGTCACAGTCCTCCGAAGGGAGTTCCCTGGAGGGGGAGGCATCTCCTGCTGCCAGTCACCTCAGAAGGCACTGGATTCTCACAAAGAAGGACCAGAAGAAGGGACTCAAGAATCTCCCGTGATCTGAGGTTTCAAGGGCCCGAGGTCTGGGGGAGCTCCTAGTTAGCTGACACTCCTGTCGGTGAGCAGATGAGGATGGTAGGAACCCAGGCAAGTCTGTTCTCGCTCCGACCCCTTTTCTCTCGGGAGCCACTGGAAAGGACAGTTTCCAGGGCACAGACCGGCCATCACAGATCCCAGCCTGCATTTGCCAACCCAGACAGCCTAGACTCCTACTTGCGACCCTTACTTCTGTTCTGTTCCCCCCCAGAATGTGATGGACTCTTTCAGAAAGTCTGGACTGTCTCAAGTGAGACCAAGTCAGTGAAGGATGAAGTGTCCACATTTGGACCAGAGCATGAAAGGAGAAACAAGGCCTCATGTCCAGCATGACGGTGGTGGCCAAGCCCTTTCCCTGGGTGAGATGAACCAGGGTCGGGGTGAGAATGCAAGGTCCCTTCACGGCTGACAGGGGTGTTGGAGACTCACTACCGCAAAATAACCACACGGCCGTCAGTGGTGGACATCAGCTGCAACAGACACAGAGTCAGCTATTTACTGCCAAAAAGGGGTAAAAGTAAAGGCCGGTGCAGGGAGGCCTGCACGGCTGCTGAGGCAAACCACAGACCTGGCTCTGAATGCCCACTGGCTGAAGCAGAGAGGAAGCTACGGTCCCCTTTAGGGGTCCCTGTGTCCACCAGATCCAAGTGAACCAGCTCCTTAGGACAAGGCAATGTTTTCCTGATACTTAGAAAAACCAGCCTCATAAAGGGAACAAAAGAGTGGCATGGTTTTAGGCCCGCTCCTGCCCCTCTATGAATGCAAAGTAAACTAAATGGCACTGGGAAGGTGAATGCAAAAAAAAAAACCAAAAAACAAAAAACCGGTGACTGCTTCCTTCAACAGCGTCCCCTGCAGCTGTCACCCCCGAGCCGGCCACTTCCTCACCAGTGACCGCCGGCCAGGAAGCGCCGTCACGCACGTCACACAGCGACAGCCAGGAACCGTGTGCCGAGCACGTTTGTGTAAAAGCCAGAATCAAGCAAGGTGCTGCAGATTTTGACTTTCCAAGTTTAAATACTCCATGAAAAAAATCCCTCAGCAGCCGCCTAAATCAATTCGCATCTCACTTCTTCAAAACAAATAAACAAAATTAGTAAGAGAGCATTTGTTACCAAATATAAGGACGAACTAATAGGTTCCTCAAAGCAAGGACTTTAACAGATATCAAACTCCAGTGGGTGATGTGCTAACATAGCAAAAATTCCAAAAAAGTAGAAAATAAGATGACTAGGATAATATACGAATCATGGCAACTGTTAAGTTTTTGCTTTTTATAGCGATGGAGACGGCACAGAGGGCGATCTGGCTATTCCAATGCAGGGTGTGCACAGCCCACATTTTCAGACCGAACAACATGCTCACGGGGTGGTATAAGGGATAAAGGAAAATAGAAAAAGGAATAGAGGAACAGCCAAAATTAGAAACACACGAGAACAAAAATGACTTTGACAGCATTTACAAGAAATTACGTGAGTGTGATGAGGACAGGGACGCGGGGACGGTGAGACCCACCCTCACCTCCTGATCCAGGGAAGGCAGGGGCCTGAGGGGAGCGATGCTGCCGGGGGACCCCAACGTGGTCAGCGCCCCAAACCAAAACTTCACCTAGATGCGTGTAGACAGCTTTTGAGCTACAAAATGTGGTCGCATTTCAAGCTGGACAACTTTACTCACTCCCACCAAGAGGAACAGGGGAGAATTAGGTTCTGCTCCTGAACCAAAGCATTGTTTAAAAAATTAATGACTGTGTAATAGTAAAAGCAACAATGGAGTAAAAGTCACTGGAGGAGAACGTGCTTGACCCGAGCTCACTGGCCACGTTATCTCACTGACGTTCAGATGCTGGCTGAGCCCTTATGGTACCAGAACAGACAGACCCACCAGGAGGGAGGTTTAATGTGCTGCTGTATTTTGATGCCGGCAGCCATGCCTGGTACACGAGGTTCTGGGTAAACAATGGTGACAGTGTCAACCACTATGGGCTAAGCACACATCCAGCTACTCCGCCAAATCCCAAGGGCAGACTTCAAAAGGCAAAAACAAGCTGGCATTCTCTGTTGGCTCTGCAGAATCAGAGCCAAGCAGTTGCTGAGCAAAAATGTCACCAGTGCCTCCTATGACAAAATAGGAGGCACTGGCGTGGGGCTGGGGCAGGGCTCCAGGCTTCCACTGATCACCCACCAGTCTGTCCAGGGGGTGAAGGAGGTCCCTGCTTTCATTGCACCGATGCACCTACCTTGAATGACGCCTTAGGACTCAACAGGAGGTGACAGGTGAGGTGAACGGAGCCAGCCTTGGTGTAGCACGGTTCTGGCAGCTATGCCCTCAGCAGTGCCCAGTTTCCTAAACCTGACACCTCATCTCCAAGGAGCAGAAGTGTAGTGTGGGCATGTAGATCACAGGGCCCTGTGAGGACAAGTACAGATCATGGCCACGACATGCCTCTCCCCTTCCTTAAGCCATAGAGGAATGTCCGGGGAGGAAGTGAAAATTATTCCAGAGCCTGCCAGGCACCACACGCAGGTGGGACACGGATCCCCTGTGTCTGTCATTCACAGGACTGGTGTGGATTTTCTTTTTATCAATTCTCTGGCATCTTCTCCTCCATCTTACCAACAACAAGAAAGTAGAATCTGACCTTAGAATCACAGAGAATCACAGAGCCCCTCCTGCACAGCGGGCCCGGCAGCACGTGCCATGTCCTCCGACCGTCACCTGTGGGACCGCCATGAGCGCTCTCCAGACTCAAGGCCCGAGGCCGTAGGCCGGGGGGACACAGCTCACCTCACTCTCCCCAGTAAAGGGGGACCACCTCTCGGCAAAGACGTCTCACCCTCTTCTGCCCGAGGGACAGCTTGAAAGATACACAGGGAAACATAGTAGAGGGTGAGGGGTTAGGCAGCCCAGAAGAGATCATCTGCACTTCCAAGGCAGAGTGGGGTCTTTGACCTAATCACAGGGACAAAGTGAGGACGAATTTTTCCCTGCTGTGTCCCATACACCGTGACATGCCTTTCCCTGCGTAAGGAGCTAATTCGGAAGCCCCTGGCAGTGTTCCTGATGCCCTAACTTGGCATGGTGGCTGTCAGGCAGGGGAGAGGGCCTGAGCCGTGCTGGTGCTGGGCCTGGGAGGCAGGAGACATCGGCTCCACCCTGAGCTCAACCAGCACCTCGTTCTGCGTCTCGGGATTCAGAGTCTCATTTATAAGCAAAGGGATGAAACTGTCCCAGGACAGGCTGTCCAACAGGAATGAAATGAGAGTCATGTAAATAATGTTTCTCAGTTGCCACGTTTAAAATGTAACAACAAAAAAAAAAAAACCAAGTAACTGATTTTAAGAACAGACCTTACTTATTCTACTGTATGTAAAATACTATCATTTTGACGTGTAATCAATATAGAAAGTAACAAGATAGTTTATATTCTTTTTACTAGACAAGTTTCAGCGTCTGATGTGCATTTGACCTACAGCACATCTCAGCTCAGACCGGCCTCCTCCCCAGCACTACTAACAACAGTAGCTGTGGCTACTCTATTGGACAGCAACTCCAGGGGTCCCCCCAAGTGTCCTGGCTGAAAGGGGGGAGTAAGTGTCCACACTAACCCTAAAAGGATCTCTCTGAAACAAAGGCGGATTTAGTTTTAAACGTCTGAAAACCGGCGGGCTACACCTCCTTCCCGCCTTGGCTACAAGAAAGCCCTCCTCCTTGATGATCCCATTCTGGATGTAGGGAAGCAATCTGTCACACAGCCAGGGTGGCCCGGCCTTCAGGTTGACTTGCCTGCTGTCTGTGTCCAGTCCCACGAAGTCCTCCTTCTCAAATAGGATGTAGAGGAGGGGGGTCTTCTCCCCAGAATTTTCGGGGTCCCCATCCAGCCACTTGGACTTGGGCAAGATGAAGAGTGACTCAGTGAAGTCGTCGATCCTCTTCTCCACCACCCTGCAGTCCTCGTAGATTGAAGGCCACGTCGGTGTGCGGCTGCTCGGCCACCTCCCCATACAGCACAAAGACAAAGAGCTGAGAGTCGTAGAGCGTGGTGCCATACAGCTCCTCTGTGCGTGGAGCTTCTAGAAGGTCTTGGCCAAGAGGCAGTCAGTAATGGTGACAAGGCCCATGACATTGCGGTGGGTCTGGAAGTCACTCCATCCATTCTCGGGCGCATAGAGATACCTATAGTAGATACAGAGTGCCCACTGGGAGCCGCACGGTCTGATCTGGCTCACCAAGGAGATTCCATTATAGATGCAAAAGAAATTCTCTAAGATGATCCCCACGGGTTGGACCACAATCGGGAGAGTCTGGCGGTCCTCAGCGCACTGCATGTAGTCAGGGGCGTTCATGTTGCAGGCGCTGCCGAGAAGGGAGGGTAAATCGATGTACATACTGTGCTGTGGGCTGCGGGCCTCACTGGGATGCGGCGACCTGGTGTGCACCAGCCAGAAGGCAAGGGAAGTCCAAGCAAATCGGGGATAAGTTTGTCCTCAGCGTCTGCACATGGCTACTGAAGCTCAGATCACATTACCCAGCTTTTGGTCTAGGCTTCCATCCCCTGCAGAAAAGGATCATTTCTTGTTTTCTGTTTCCAAGCACCTAGGCAGGCCCTGATGCAAAGTCGGTGCTCAAAACTGCTGAATAAATGAATGAATAAAGGAACTGCTTCCCCACCCCTCAGCAGGATATAATGCAAAGAACCATAGTAGGATCAAAATATCTGGATTTCAACGCCAATTTATTTGAACTCCTAAGGTGCAGAATAATGGGTAAGAAAACTTGCTTTGGGGAGGAGGGTACAGTTCAGTGGTAGAGCACGTGCTTAGCATGTTCAAGGACCTAGGCTCAATCCTCAGTACCTCATTTTAGAAAAATGAAACAAATAAATAAACTTAATTAACCCCCTCAAAAAATATTTTCTCCATTCAAAATTCAAAAAAAACCACTTTGCAATTGACACAACATTGTAAACTTGACTATACTTCAATTAAAAAAAAACTACTTGCCTTACAAGAATATATCTGGATTATGGAAGTTTACAAATGTAAAATGCCTAGGGTACCACCTGCATAAGAAGAAGGAACTGTACAAATGTACTATCCCTCATTTATGAGCTATTTTTCCTTTGGGGAGATTATAACCTCTCAGAGATATTTTTCTCATATTAAAAAAAAAAAAAAGAAAACATTACCTGATTCTCCATACTGCTGAAGAATCAGATAACCCTATGAAAGCATCTGACCCACAGAGTTTATTCAATAAATGTTTGTTGAATGAATGAATAAACAAGCAAAGTGAATGCTGCTCCCTGCCACAGACCATCATAATGGTACTGCTTGGAAATGCCATGCCCACTTTCCACCCAAATCTTCACTAACCACGTGGGTGACCTGGGCAGACCTGTGTGCTTCTCTCAACACCAGTTTATTCATAAATAGAAATGAGGGCAATAACACAAACCTAAAAGGATTAGTGAGTCACGAATGAATAGTACCCCAACTTTGCAAGATGGAACTATTAAAGAAAATTGGGCAAAGAGTCCATAGGCCCTCTCCATATTATCTCTTACAACTACATGGGAATCTACATTACATCTAAAAATAAAAAGTCTATTATTTTAAAGAGGCTATTGAGTTTAAATCAGCTCACCATCTCAAATAAGGAACACACAGTACAAATAAGAGAATGCGCAGCCCATGAGATGCACTCAGTAAATATTCCCACTGAACCCACTGGTCCCTCCAAATTCAGAGCATGAGGATGTGTCCTCGTGGCCAGAGGCCACTGCACCTGAAGCTAAAAAAGCTAATGGTCCCCACTTTCAAAAGCCCCTGCCACCAACCTAGGTCTAATTTTGTATTTGTAATTTTTTTTCTTTTTATAAAATAGAAATCCCCAATTGCATAGCCTTCAGGTCACCAAAACCTGACCACAGAGATCATGATGGCAACCCTCCTTGGTGAAACAATAAAATGAAAAGCCATTTCCACAAGACCTGTGTGTAAATCTACTAGGGAACTTCATCCTGGACTGAGAGGAAGAGGACTGGGGAGGAGGGGGCAATCTGAGGCACACAGACCCATGGGACACCTGTCCCACGATGGACATTACACTCAACCCTCACCCTCCAGGAACTTCAAAATACACACAGACAGAGTGATGTGGACAATATATATGTATTTTTAAAGAAATTCCGACTCTCTAGCAGGTCTTGTATCTACCGAGACACAAATGGCTTATGTGTATAATGTTTCACAAAAGCCTTAAAACATTACCACCCCAACTTGACACATTAAGAAACTAGGGATAGAGGTTTATCACATTGTGCAAGATTAGAGAGATGCCACATCAGACACTGTATTTAAACCCAAGCCTTTGCTCCAGTGCTCACACAAGAAAGTGTGACATACTGCCCCTTTCCTGCCCTCTCCCTGCAATAAATCTCTGAAGAGTCTTTTCTGTGCCACGTGGAATCACAATCACGTCAATTTACCACAAAGAGCTATGTGACTCCTTGGAGGACGTGTCAAAATCTAAAGGGTTGTGATGGGAGGAGAGATTTGAATTTTCTGTTTCTCAAAGGAAACATGGCTTTAAAAGAAACTGAAAAGCACTTATCTAGTCTAAGCCCTCATTGTGCAGAGAAGGAAATGGAGGCTCAGAAGAGATGAGGAAAGGGACTTATTAACAAATATTGCCTCAGTGCAACACCAAGCCAGCCCTGGGCCCTTCTGGGGGAGTACCTGGAAGGCCCAGGAAAATGATTGTTAGAAAAAGGAAAGAGAAGAAGCATACAAGGCCCTGTCTCCACACCACCATACCATGAAGTTCCACCAGATTATCCAGTATTGGGTGCAGCCAAAATTTAGGTGGGCTAAAGAGGTTATAGAAACCTGGAAGTCTCAACCATAGTGGAAATTCCAACATTTACTGTTTTTTTCCAATTTCAAGCATCAGTTCAGTGGGCGCTCCATACGAGGGACTACACGAGGCCTGGAGTTCTCCCAAATACAGATCTCTATTATCACGTGTGCAAACCACACACAGGCCCACCAGAAGAAAAACGCCCACACATAAGATGGAACTACTGAAACAGAAAAGAGCCAACCAGCATATATTGCTAGCAAAAACGGTGCTGCTAGAAATAGACTCATGGACATAGAAAGCAAACTGTTGTTAGCAGGCAGGAAAGGGAGGATTAACAGATACACATTAATAAATATAAAATAAATGACAAGGACCTACTATATAGCACAGGGTACTATTTTCAATTTCTTGTAATGAGTTGTACTAAAAACAATCTGAAAAACATTTATATACATATGCTTAAGCTTATAACTGAATCTCTGCTGTACATCTGAAGCTAACATGGTAAATTTACAACACTTCAATAAAAAATAATTTTATATAATAAGTAAAAATAAAAGCAACGCCATAAAAAAAAAAGTAAAAGAACACGGTAATCCCCTTAGCTGTAGGTGGTGGAGAACTCTGCAAGCACCAAGTCCACTCGAATACTCCAGCACTGGCGGTCACTCATTCTAACCATCAGAGAATCACTTGGCTTCTACGAGGTTACTTTTCTCTTCAGTGAAAGGCTACAGTTGCATCTAATGATGTATTGAATCTCATCATTCACAAACCCAAGAATTAATGAGGATTTCCCATAGGCCTGGCTCTGGACAGATGAAAAGATAGGGTCCCAGATATATTCATGTGTAGAAGAAGTTTATGCCATAAAGACATTAATTCTTCCTGCTTTGATAGACAGATTCATTGCAATTCTGATTAGAATTCCTCCCAGATATTTCATGGAATGTAACAAGTTAATTTATGGTCAGGAACAGCCAAGAAACTTCTTTAGAACCACCACTGGGAAGGGGTGGATAGGTCATGCATTTCAACTGGTCTTTCTGATGTGATGAAAACGTTCTGGAATAATAATGGTTGCACAAATGTGAATATGCTAAAAGCTGCTGAATTGTAACATTCAAGTGGGTGGACTTCATGGTGTGTGAACAATATCACAATAAAGCTGTTATATGAAAAAATCCTTCTTGCCAATTATTTTTCCCTCTCTACTACTAGTCTGTCCCACAATTTAAGTAAAACAAACAAACAAAAAAAACCAAAACAAACCAGATTTTGCCAGGAGCTCTTTAGGAGTGCAATGTCCCTGGGTCTCCAACGCCTAGGGTTGTGCTGTTCGTGTTAACACACAGTAGCTGGGCTGGACTAGTTACGGACTATAAGTATCTTTTTAAGATCGACGGTCTCACGTTTCACCCTGGGAGAGTGAATGATGGAGGATGAGACAGCCTCATGCCTTCAGCTCATTTTTAACTGAACCAAGCCCTGCTTTCACCACTGTAATCCCTCTCAGTATAAAAACATGTGACATCAACAAGCACCGCCATCATAACACCTGAAAGTGTTCAAGGTACTTACCTGGGGCAGAAATCCTGATCAAGGAGACAGAAGCTCCCTCAGCACTGCCGCTCCCTTTTCCCGACTCCACCAGGAGAAGCTGGGAGTTACAGCCGCGGGCTCTCAGCCTGGGGAGCAGCGCCCACGCCGCTAATCTGGACCTCAGGGATCGGGAAAGGGAGAGGAAGGCAGCCCCGGGGTCGCGGGGCAGGGAGAGCGGGGTGGGGGACGCGGGCTGCAGCCCCGCTCGGAGGCCAGCCCCAGCCCCAGCCCAAGCCGCCCGCCCCGTCCGGGTGTGCAGACCCCGCCCGCCCGGGACACAGCCCGCCCAGTGGTGGGGACGGGTCGGCGGCCTAGGAGAGGAAGCCCGGGAGGGGAGGACTCGCGGGCGGGAGAGGGGAAGCGGACGCCAGCCGCGGACTGAGGGGAGCCCGGCTGGGCCAAGAGGCGGCAGGGGCACACCTGGCCCTGGACAGCTGTGGCCGGGGCGCCGGGGCAGGTGGCGCGGGCAGAGGGGTCTGGCCCGAGCAATCCAGCTGAACACACGCTGACTGGCGCCCTGGGGGGCTGTGACACGCCGACCGCCCTCCCGCAGCCGCCTCACCCCTTTCCCGATATCCCCTCACCTTGCACTTCCACAGCCAGAGGCCCCGGCCCCAGGCAGTAGCCAAAGGCCTACAGGGCGACAGAGCTGAGAAGCCATTGGGGCCGATCCCCGGCTCGGAGCTGGAGCTTCCAACCCGCGGTCCAGCTGGCAGCAACTGCGCATGCGCAGGAGGGCCAGCGATCCGCTCTGGGTCCTGAGAGAGAAGGGGAACCGAGGGAGGGAGAATAGGGGAGGAGGAGGGGAGGCGGGGAAAAGTGGAGGGAGACACATGGACAGGAGGAGCAGAGGGAAGGCAGTTATCTGGAATTGGGAGGGGAGTAACAGAGATGGGGAGAAAGCGTTTTACCTCTTGTGGCACCCCGAAGGAGGCAGCAGTCCTGCCTATACACCCTTCTCTTACCCGTCATTGCCCACAGCTCATATTTTACGTCCCTGGCCCAGCCCTCCAGCTAAGGTCTCTGCAGAAACCCTACGGGTATCATACCCGTTGCCCCCACAAGGAGCTAGGTTTACTGTTGCTCAGGGAACCAAGCACCCGCAGGTGTTGTTTCTCAGAACTACCTTGGGAAGAGTACATATTCCCCTTTTACACGCTGGGAAACAGGCAGGCACGATCTCTGCCTTAGCTCCACTGTCCCAAATGTTGGGCTGGCAGGGAGCGGGAGGTAAAATGTCAGAGCCCCAGAAGGAGCAGACTGCCTGAGTGTTGGTGTAGAGTCCCCATCCCTCCTGGGTAAACCACACCCCAACCTCGGGGAATAATCAAGGGCTCACCGTAGGCCCCTGTGTGTGGGAGAGCTGCCCTCAGTCCCAGTGTCCAACTTGCTAGGTAGGTAGAAGTGTTATTGAGTCCAAATTCATTCTCCTCAGTGCAGGACAGGCCAGTAAGTTGGGAGACCAAGTGTTGGGGCATGGAATAGCAAGTTTCTGTAGACCTAGATGGCAAACTAATGTCCTGGAAAACCATCTCCCCAAGTCAGAATTCAGGCTGCTTTCCTATGTGCTTGGTTTTTGCAAACTTCTTGGTGTAGGAATTCCTTCTTGTTAGAATCCTTTGTTCTTGCAGCTATCTCCCTGGGTCAGATCCCTGTAAACCTCCAACCAAACAAACGTTATTTTCTATTCGCCAACGTGTTATCTTTATATGATTGGAAAAGTGTTAAATACCCTTAAAGGTCAGAGCCTTCAGAATAGGCTCTCCTGTATATTTTAGGCTCTAGGCAACATTGTTTTACAAGCAAGAAGAAGCCTAGGAGACAGAGCACAGGGTTAAAGTCAAAGGAACAGATCTAATATGGAGTCAGATTTCTTCTTTTCTATTACTGTGGCAGAAGCCACTTGAGGATTTAAATCCCTTTAAGTTAAAAATAAGTAAAACTTTAAAGGAATTTACATACATTGGTGGGAACTTGCATAGCATATCTGGAAAAGCACACAAAGGATTGTAAACATTGGCATCTCCAGGGAGGCGTGTAAGAACAGAGGATGAGGGAAAACTTCTTTCACTTGAGTATTTTTTGCTCTGTTTGAATTTTTTTAACCATATGCATATATTTCTTTTTCAGTTAAAATAAATGTGTAATGGAGCAAAGGAGTAACTAGCTCAGCAAATACAGCAGCCATAGACTCACTGAGTCATCATTTTCGATTTAAGCCAGGAAGCATTGATTGTCTCTCTCCTATGTGCCCAGTGCTGTTTTAAAACTCTTTTATATATTTTTTTAATAAAATAATAACATGCTATCCCTCACCCCTGCTCAGGGCTGGTGGGAAACCAACTGAGTTTTTATTGAGTTGTTTTCCAAGGAGTAGAGATGAGTTATAAACAGAACACAACTTCAGGGCAAAACAGGCGGACTGGTTTTCCAGCAGGCCAGATAGCGATGACGGGTTTTCAATAGAGGCGCACAGAGGCTGAGAGAGAAAGCCTCCAGGACCCTACAGAAAGCTGCCCACAGTGCCTTCTCCATGGCACTACTGAAATAGGAAAGAACAAATCTGACTCCATATTAGATCTGTTCCTTTGACTTTAAACGTGTGCCCTGTTTCCTAGGCTTAGTCTTGCTGTTTCTGCACCTTTTGTGAAACAATGTTGCCTAGATCCTGAAATATACAGGAGACCCTATTCTCAAGGCTCTGACTTTGAAGGATATTAACACTTTTCCATTCGTATAAAGATAACAAGATACAGAATAGAAAATAACATTTGCTTGTTGGAGGTTTACACGGATCTGACCCAGGTGAAGAGCTGCAAGAACAAAGGATTCTAACAACAAAGAATTCATGCACCAAGTTTGCAACAACCAAGCATTCCCGCTTCCCCTTTTTAATATAAGAAGAGCCTGAATTCTGACTTGGGATGATGGTTCTCCAGGACATTGGTCTACCATCTTCTCCGCTGGCTTTACAAATTAAAGCCGCTATTTCTTGCCCCAAATCCTTGTCTCCTGATGTGTTGGCCTATAATGCACGAGTAGAACAAGCGTGGACTCGGAAACACAAACATACATTGAAAGTACGCATTTGGTATATTAAATGACCTGCTTCCACTCGTATTCCTGAGGTTTTCTTCTCTTGACCACTCCTACTATATTTATGAAAAACCTGTCATGTGGACACATTTCCTTCTCTAGCCACTACCCTTCCATGTAAAAACTGATGCCAAGAAGGCAATGGAAGTTGCTAGAAGGTATTACCTGGCCAAAAAAGTGCAGAAGTGGGTTCTGGCTGATGTTCAGTAGCAGGCCGGGGCACCTGACAAGATGTCATAAGTACGGATAGACAGCTGGGCACCAAAGGAGAAGCTTCTAAACTTCCATGAGGGAATTGCTGGATAGGAAGGAACAGTCCCAGACTATAGCTCTGATCCCACCACGAGCTTCCTGGGCAATGCTGGGCAAGTCATTTAAATTCTCTAGACCCGTGCTGTCCAACACGGGAGCCACCAGCCACATGCAGGATTATGATGTTATTCTGTAGCCAGACAGAATTATAAATAAACACTTTATTGCAAAGGGTCAGCAGGTATAATATTTAAAAACATTATTGGTTATCTTGCCCTAACAAGTTATTTTTGTATGTCTAGCTTTCTGTGGGTTGTAATGCCTGCGACTAATGTTTCCCTTACAGTGAGGTATTTTGAAATTATAAGTTACTGGACACAGTACACTCATATCACAGTTGAAAAAAAACTGATCTAAATAAGCAAGGTGATCTGACTTAGTAGTTATGAGCAGGGGCTCTGGGGCCAGCCTGCATAAGTATTAATTCTCACTCTCCCTCCAGGGAGTTCTGTGTGAATCTTGGACAAATTATTGTTGCTGTTGTTGTTGTTGTTGTCATTGTCATTGTTATTATTTGTGCCTCTTTTTCCTTACCTTTTAAATAGCGAGGAAAATGTAGACTCTATCCCCTACAGTGTTGGCAGGATTAAGTGAGTAAACGTCTGTGCTGCCCACTTCCCTGGGTTTCAGCATTCTCCAGGCAATCAGTGCCAAACGCAGTGGCATTCTCCACTGTCTTCGTCAGTCTGGGATTCTGTAACAAATTACCGTGTGTCGGGTGGCTTAAACAACCAGCATATTCCTTATGGTTTGGAGGCTGAGGCTTTCAAGGTCAATGTATCTGGGAGAGGATTGCCAGCTCGAAGATGGCTGTCTTCCCACTATCTTCATGGCCCAGAGAGGAGTGAGAAGCAAGCAATTTGGGGCCCTGTATAAGAACACTAATACCATTCATGAGGGCAATACTCTCATGACCTCATTTTATCCTACTAATCACCTCCCAAAGGCCCCGCATCCTTATATCATCAACCTGGGAGATGAGGTTTCGACATATGGATTTTGAGGGGATGCATTCAGTCCACACATTGGCTAACTCTCCCAAACATGCAGTCATCAAACCTGTAGCTAATTTCAAAATAATGTTTATATCTCTCTGCCCATTTCCATTCCTACATCTACTAACACTGAAGCCCTGCTACATTTTATTTCTTATTTTCCTTGTAGAGGTTTAATTGATTCCTCTAACTCCAAGGATTCGCTCACTCCAGTCTGCTTGACAGCCCTGCCAGGTAGGTCTTCCTTAAAACACCTTCCCACTTCACCTGGTAGTTTTTTAGGTGTAAATGTCAGAATTCTCTCCACACCCCATCCTAGACCTTTAATCCCTTACACTACCGCTCACTATGTTATTTTCCTATTACCACTGTAACAAATTCCCATAAGCTTAATAGCTTAAACCAGCACAGACTTATCAGCTTATGGCTGTGGATGTCAGAGATCCAACACAGTTCTCATTGGGATAAATTCAAGATACCAGCAGGGTTCCTTCCTTCTAGAGGGTCTAGAAGAGAATGTTTCCTTTTTTTTTTTTCCAGTTTACAGAGGTCACCCACCTTCCTTAGCTTGTGCCCCTCAACTTCCTCCATTTTCATGGTCAGCAGCCTTTCTGAACATTGCTCCATCGCTACACCTCCCTCTGATTTTAAACTCAGCTGGGAAATATCCTCCATTTTAAGGACCCCTGTGATTACATTCAGCCCACCTGGACAATCCAGACTACTCACCCTATTGTCTCATCTCAGGATCCCCTTGTCCCATCCCACTCAGGCAGTATGTATGTGGCTGTGACATTCACCTTGTGTAACATTTCCTCATGAGCAATTTATGGTTCAAGGCACTTATAAGTGACTTTTTGTTTTTCTTCCTTATCCTTTCTACATTCAGTTTGTCTGGTGAGATTATATGAATCCTTTTTATTTGTGCCCCTGCACTAATCTATAATAATGTATCATGGGTTTAAAGGCTAACTAATAGACAATTTAGGAGACAGAAATCCTCTAAGATTTTTAATCCTAAAATATCTGTCATCCCTTTTGCCATGTACAGTAACATGTCACAGGTGGCTACCCTGTGGCCGGGGAGGGACATGATTCTGCCATCACACTCCCCTCATTCTTACCAATGTGCTGATCAACTAACCAAGGATCTATGCTCTCCAACTCACTCACTTCCTCCTCCTTTCCATTGACTATCCTGTTCCCACCGCTTCCTTCATTCACCACATCAGGATTTCATGACCACATTCTCCCCTAAATGAAATGGGTATCTTGCATCTAATGCCTGACAGCTGTTCTTATTGTACATGCACACACTGACCTACACATAATCCCGTCCATCTCTTTATTTTCCTAGAATCTTCCAGAAGAATCAGTTCCATGATGATAATGATGATACTGACAATGATGACAGGGGCCTCTCAAGGATTCTGATAAAGAGGGAATCGATAAAGGGAGGGAATCATTGCAAAATTGCCCCAGAAACAGGCTTAAAGGTAAATAACTCTTATAGTGTTTAATGAAATTGACTAATATTTAACTATTTTTAAGACTTTATATCACTGAATTTAAAATTTTAACGGGAATTTTCATTCACCACTAACCAAGATTCAACTCTGGGACCAAAATCTAAGGATTTCTGTCTTCTAAAAAATTGTCCACTAGCCTTTTAAACACGTGATCCTTTTAAAAAGTTTAGTGCTGGGCTGAAAATAAGCAGGATTCATATAATCTCACGAGACACAGTGAATGTGGAAAGACTAAGAAATAAAAATAAAAAGCCATTCATAACGTCTTGAACTTTACGTTGCTCACAGGGGAAAATGTTTGCCAATGTGTGTGTCACATCAACATGACGACTGAGTGGGATGGGGAAGCTGATCTTCCTCATCAGTCATTTATGCTGATTTGTTAGATGCCAAAACAGTTTCCTCATTGAAATTGCTTCTAACAAGTATGGAAGAATTTAGGTTCTACCAAAAGCAGGCTGAACATTTTCCCCTGCTTTCAGGTCTCTGGACTGAGTGTCCCCACAAGAAGGACATGATTATGTTTCATAGGGAAGTCTTCCTGAGAAGCAACAGGCTTTTCTAGGGCAGAACTGCAGGGCCCCCCATGGAGGGCTGGAGGAGGTCTAGAGGGGACACTGGAAAAATAGCAGGAGTGAATTCAGATACTGCTGCTCAGGTCGCCAAAGACAGCATTGCTATCTCTAAGGATATGACATTCTCCCAAATTTTCCATGAGTGAAGGAGCCTGTGAACACTAAGCAGGTTGTTAAGACACAGCAGCACGTAATTTGCGTGACAACACAATTAGAGTATGATTTGATATTTGCAAAATAACTAGCCCATTGTTCTTTGAAACTGCAGCAGTAGCAATAGAAATAAAAAAGACTGAGCCGTCTTGGAGACAACAATCAATAAACAATTCTAAATCTGCAGAATTCCTTGACAATATTCAAGCAATGAGCTAGATGTGTGCTGCAGATACCTCTTACTGCAGGGCTCACTCCTGCAAAGCATAGAACTAGTTTCTCAGCACACAGAGGGAACCAAGTCAAGATTCCTAATCTTTTGAGATTTACTAAATGGCTGGAAAGATCAGACAAGTACATACAGGCAAATATGATTAAATGGAATCAAATAATATCAAATGTGATTTGAGCACAGACGAAAGAGAAATTCCTTTCACCTGGGATCTAGAGAGACTTCTTCAGAAAATGTGGCTCTGGAGACGGCCAAAGACATGGGTGGAATTTTGGCAGAACAGGATGTAAGGAATTTAAAAACTTATTCTATAATTCATATAAAAATTCAAAGGATCCCAAAAATCCAAAACAACTTTGAACAAGAAAAACAATGTTGGAAGACTTGCACTATCTGATTTTCAAACTTTTTTTTTATAAAGCTACAGTAATCAGAAATTATGGTGTTGGTGTAAAACAGGAAAATAGAATAATGGAACACAATAGAATGTTCAGAACTAAACCAAGACTTATACAGACAATTGATTCTCAAAAAGGATGCTGTGGAGAAAGGATCTTTTCAGCATGTAGTGCTGGAACAATTAGATAGTGATACGCAAAAAAAAAAAATGAACTTTGATTCACACCTCACAAAATATACAAAATTTACCTCAAAATGGATCATAGATCTTAATAGGAAATCTAAAACTATAAAACAGCTAGGAGAACAAGCATAGGCTTAAGCTTTATGGCCTTGGGTTTGGCAAATTTTTCTTTGCTATGACACCAAAAGTATCATCTATTTTAAAAAGAAACTGATAGAGTGAACTTTATGAACATGAAGACTCTTCAATGCTCTTCTAAACACTGCTAAGCAAATGAAAAGACAAGCCATAGACAGAAGCTATTTGCAGATCATATATCTGATAATGGTCTCTCTTTGTATCTGATCCAGAATAAAGAGGTCTCAAAATTCAATAATAATTCAAACACCTGAATGAATGAGGCCAGAAAACACACTTCAGTAAAGATATCCAGATGGATAATAAGCATATGAAAAGATGCTGATTAAAGGTGTCATTAGTGATTAGAGAAATACTTTTAAAAACCACAGTGAGATACTAGTTCACATACATACTAGAATGAATACAGTTAGAAAGACTGACCTTACAAGGTGCTGGCAAGGAAGTAGAGCAACCAGAACTGATACACACCACGAGGAATTTGCAATAGTACAACCATTTTGGAAAAGTCTTTAACAGATTCTTTTAAAAAGGTAAACACCTATGTACCATATAATCCAGACATTCCTCATCTGGTGCTTTAGAAAGGAAAAGCATATGTCCATACAAAGACTTATAACCAAATATTCACTGCTATTTTATTTATAATAGCTCAAGTTGTAAATAACCCATGCATCCATCAAGAAGTAAATGCAGAAAGAAATGATGGTCTATACAAACACTGCTCACAATAAACTCTTCAGTAAAAACTCAGCACTAAACAATACTCTACTATAAGACAAATAAGCTATTAATACAGCAACACAGATGATTCTCAAAATAATTACACTGAATGAAAGAAGTCAGACAACATAGAGTAGATACTGCATGAATCCATTCATATAAGGATCTTGAAAATGCAAACCAATATGTTGTGATAGAAAGCAGATCAATGGTTCCCAGGGGAAGAGACGGGGAGGGAGGGAGGGACAACAAAAGTCAGGAGAGAAGCTTTGTGGGTGATGGGTATCTTCACTGTCTTGAGTGTGGTCATGGTTCCTTGGGGATATTCTTACGTCAAAACATATTAAGCTGTACACTTTAAACGTGTGAAAATTATTTTGCCAAGTATACCTCAAAGCTGTTTTAAGAAAAAAGGCACTTTAGTCCTGATCCACCTCAGCGCCTGATTGGAGTGACATGATCAGTCCCTCACACTGTCTGCCTAACGGGAAGGTAGAAAAGCTCTCACAGAAGATAACATGGATTTTTCATTTGCAATGTCTGCCATGTAATAAAGAATTTCTAGACATGCAACATGTCCAGACTATATGACAGATAACATGAGAATAAGGAGCATTAGACAAAGGATGCAAACCCCAGGTGATGTAGGCGTCAGAGTTACCAATAAAGGCTATAAAATACTTTTAATATATTCAAGAAAATAAGGAAATGATGGGAGAATAGATAACAGGGTAGAGACTTTCACCAGAGAAATATACTGGAATGTATTTTTAGGAAAAATCAAACTGATACTCTAGAACTGAAGCTTTCAGCTCTGGAAACAGGTAAACAGAGCTAATTAGGATCCCTTTTAAGTAAAACTTTCAGTAATTCTGGGTAAAATATAACAACAAAGTAACACAGAGCTAACTATGGAGAGAGAAGTTCCCTGATGACAATACAAAGAGGACACTTAAAGCCCAGAGTGGTCATCTTGTGAGCTGATGCCACCGCACCCTGGAGGGAAGGGGTTTTCATCTGCACATAAATAAGGATACAATGTCCATGTAGGAAAAAGTGTCCATACCAGATGTAGAAGACTCTTCCTCTATATCTATATAGTCAGAGACAGAGATGTAAAGTGGCAGCAGAGGTCACAGTGACACAGGGCCCTGGGCCAAGGAGTGTGAGCACCTCTGCAAGCTGGGAAAGGTAGGATGACGAATCCCTCCCAAGAGCCTAGGTGTGGAACTTAGCCTTGGCCACTCGTTGGTTTTAGCCCACTGACATTGACTTTGCACTACTGCACCCTAGAACAGTGAGAAGATGAATGTGTATTGCTTTAAGCCACTGAGTCTGTGGTCCTTTGTTACAACAGCAATAGGAAAGGAACTCAGGAACCAATATGAACTTGAACCACAGGCTGCCTGCTGTGCTGGCAGGGAGTCCTTTGTCTCTGATCCTGGGGGAGTGTCCTGTCCTCTGGCAGCATCCACAAACTACCTCATGCTAACTTGGCAGTTTGCAGAGGGTTAAATCTTATCCCTGCACAGTTCTTGATATTTAGTTAATAAAAATGATGGTGTCATCATGGGTATTTTTCCATCTTTTAAATACCCTTCAGTCTTCTAATAAAGCTACTTCTAATTAAGAGACCATGTAAATAGTTTTCAATCTTCATAATAAATAACTGTGGTTTTATCTGGTTACTTAAATTATGAATAATAATGTTCACATTTGTAAAAGTTATTAAAATCAACATTGTTTAATGAAAATATCATTTCTTTTCGCATGAACATGTATTAACTACAAGAAATGTTCCATGCTTTCTTCTACGATTTACTGTTAGAGCCTTAAAGAATAATATTTTCCTCAAAAGATATTACGGCAAAGGGATTTCTTTTGGTGGAACTGTTCCGGCATCAAATCTGGTGCATGTCTCAGGCCACTGGCAACATAGAGATGATAGAAATTAGGAGGCATTATAAACACAGAATCATTTTTAAAGGAATTAAAAAAACTGGATGTGTGTAAACAAAGAATCAGAGAATATTCTGGTGAAATAAATGTATTTTTCAGCTTAAGCAAGACATGGGGTGAATAAATCTGAAATGAAAAAACCACCCAGAGATTAGCAGCGAGTCATGCATGCAGTGTGAATGATCAAAACCAAGTTGTTTCCAAACCAGTGTGCAGGCTTGATGCCTTCATGAATCAAATCTGTGTGGCACCAGGCCACCTCGAATACATGTTGATGAGGTATTTATAAGCCCTTCACCATCCCAAATCAAAGCCCACGCACGAGCCACAAGACCATCACCTACACATTTGGAAAACACACAACATGGTGAATAGCACTTTTCTTGTTCAGTAGCCGGTGGCAGCGAACTGTGAGCAGACAGAGATACAGGGACACAGAGGCACCTCCCCTCAATCAGCTGATAAACTTCCGTGCATCCCTGGGGACAGGATTGTCATCAAATGCACCATGGATTGATCCTCCTCCTAGGAAAGGAACCGTAGTGCTGTCATTAGGTTTGAGCAGGGGTGGGTGGAGGATCTCAGAAGAGTTGTTTCAGCACACCAATAGAATTCTTGGCCACCGTGACCACGAAAGACAAGTCCCCTGCCATCCGGGTAGGCACTTGGGCTCCTGACAAAAGCTGGGCTCAGTAAAGGGTTGAGTAGAAGGCACAGACCTGAGGGATGCCCCAGCAATAGGCAGGAGGTAGGGCCTGGTTTATACTGCTCTGGGTGTATCCCAGACTCATCCGAATACGAAATCAGAAATTTGCAAAACAGCAGAGCTGGGGTGGATCATCTACTCCAGACTCCTCACCTTACAGTTAAAAGGGTGGCAACCCTGACAGGCAAAGCAACGTGCTAAAGGCAGAGCGTGGAAGTGGCTGTGCCAGATGAAACGCAGCGTGCAACCCCCGTTCAAGGCCGCTGACTCTGACGACGGGGCCAAGGTTTCCAATGAGGAGAATAAGACAGTGTAAATACTTTGTTCCCCCTAAAACCCCAAATGTTTTTTAAAGGCACAAAAACTCACCTTAACTAGATCTCTTCTGAGGGGGCTCTCTTCTGCTTCTTCGTCTTTCTGTCTCCATTTCCCTCTCTCAGACACAAACACATTCAGTTTTGTGAAAGGGGACGTCCTTCCATACAAAGACAGACTTCACATCTTCAGAAAGATACCTGAGAAAGCACGTTTCTCAATTCAAGTCTTTGTGTGAGTTCTGGGCAACTGGCTTATTTTCTAGAACAATCGGTAGTTACAAAATCAGGAAATCATCTTCCACAAAGGCAGAGTTCTGGTCCGTGTTGATAAAGTTGGGGATGTCACATTTCATGAGTCTGTTCGGCTCCTCCTCTGGCCACCTGCTGCATCTGATGGCTTCCTGGAGCCGAATAACACTGTAAAGGGCTATGGTAGGGATACCAGCTTTGGCCTTGTCCAAGTGGTCCACTTCATTGATGTAGCAGTGAAAGAGGGACCTAGATTCGTCATTGCACTGCCAGAGAACACCTTGGGCAGCAGCGGTCTTCCAAAGTCTGACACAAAGCTGTTGAGTCTAAATCTCTTCTCGGGAGACTCTGCATTGCTACAAAGAAAACCAAAATAAAATATCGTTCACAGTGTAGCGCGGTGACCTGAAGAATCATAGTTTTTGCCATCTACTGAGAGTAAATCCCTGCACAGAGCATGCTGACATGCACTGGAATTGAAAGACATCACTTCTGAACACATACAATTAAACCCAAGGCAAAAGTCTAAAGTGAGGGCTCATGGACCATCCTAAAAAGACATCGTTCCCTGAGAATCCTCAATATTGGTGCCTCGCACACCAGTGTTTCTCCGTGGGACACTCAGATCTCTTCATCAGGATTCGTTAAAGTGCTTCTTAAAATGCAGAATCCTGGGGTGCACACCCTCAGAGTCTCCAGAGGTAGCGACTGGTAGTCTGTATTTTCATAGCCACCAGGATAACTAAACATGCTCAGGTTTAGCACCGCAGTCTACATCGGGTCACCTGAGCATCGACAATTCTGTCTCACGGGATGGGGGGTGCCATGTGTGTCAGGGTGCTGTCCTACCCATGTGTCTCCCCTGATTCTCAGAACTGACAGTGCTGCCCCATTGGGCACGAAATACCACCGTTTCACAATGCATACGCAGGGCGCCCGACTGAAAAACAATCAGTGATAGGAGAGGGGACAAAACTCAGCTTCCTGTTACCTTGTTTCACTTACTGTGGGACGAGTGATCAATTCAAGGGTAATAAATCAGTGAATGAGTGAATAACATGACTCGCGTTAGTCCCACGAGTGCCTGGAAGAGCAAGCCTGGGCACATTGAGAACCATAACAGCCCATCTACTTAAATGTCATCCTCCACAGATCTATGTAAAGGTTACTTCCACCCAGGCAGTGACTCCAGAAGGGCAAGAATCATGTATGAACACACTCTCAAATCCAGAACAGAACCTGACAACAATTAGGCTCTGGAGTCTGTGTTTAGCGAGTGTGGAATCTCAGTGTTTCCAGCTCTTACACCTTGCCTTCCCATCCCACCACACACGATATGGCCCTTATGTCCAGTTCTCCCGGGGCTGGGGCCACGGAACCCATTTATAGGACTGGAAGAATCTGATCATTTAAACCATCCCCCAGATTATCATCAAGAGTCACCTGCATTTCAGGGATCAGTAATCCCAGAAGCTTTGCAGTTCAGGCAGCTGAGGGATTTTTATATCAGCTCTGTCTTCTACTGTGACTGCCTGGGTGACATCAGACAAGGAATTCTGAAAAGCCTGAACTTTTCCTTTCAGGAATAATCTAATTAACAAATCTCGTTGACCACTCAACAAATGTGATGTGAAGATCAATAATTTACACAGGAGTACAACATTCACTAGGTCGTGGATTTAGAATCAGAGGAAAATCATTTTAGAAAGCTTGACAGAATGTAGCTTTAATGCGAATTTAAGTATTCTTACCTTTCAGTAAATCATCTTCCCCTACTTATCACTTCACCCAAGTTTAAAAGATGTCTGAGAACAGGGATGAGTGTGTCAGCAATCTGAGACCCAATAACCTAAAATGTCACCTAGGAAAAAGAGGGGAGTAACACATTTTTAAAAAGCATGGTGAGGATGGCGGGGCCATCCCCAACCCCAGACTAAGAAGCTCTGAGTAATAGCTTTCCTGCCTGCCTGGGGCATCAGCTGATGTGAAAATCCACCCAGAAACCTCACTGTCCAGCAGCTCTTCCATAACACAGGCTACACTTTCTCAGAATTAAGAATTGCGTCCAGTAACCACTTCGCTGAAGAATAAAGACAAAGGAGAACAAGAGAGTTCTGCCCCTCCCAAGGGAGAGCCCAGACCTCGGGCTGCATGCACTGCGCCCACCTCCCTGGAGAAGAATAAACTGGAGAAGGGCGTTCTGCGAAACTGCGGCAGCAAAGGTTGAGATGGGAACAAATTGACCAGCTGGCCAGGGACAGCCCCCTCCGTCGCTGCCTTGGCGGCTGCCTCAGCCCTCTCAGCCCATCCTGCCCACCTCCGGTGGCTAAGCTGTCAGAGAAATTGCTTTGCGACCTGGAGCAACAGAGGCTGCCCTCAGGCCAATCTGCGGAAAAGATGGGAGCTAAACCCCCAGCTCCCGAGCGGCAGGCTCCATACCCCCGCCAACACCCCGACGCCCCCGCACCCTACCGCAACCCCGGGGAAATATGACCCGAAGAAGTGTGACCTGGGAACGAGGGGCAGCAGAGGCCGCCCCCACGTCAGGCCTGCAGAGAGATTGGAGCTTATCCTCCAGCTCTCCAGGGGCAGCCCCTGTCCTCTCCACCTCCTGATCTCACCGCGCCCACCTTCCAGGAGCAATCAGACCAGGTGTGGGGTGTCAGGCGAATCTTGCGCCAGAGAGGACGTCCCCAGGCCAGGTCAGGGGAGAGGAGAAGAAGTGGCCCCATTAGGCGGGGCAGCCGGCCGTCGCAACTGCCTGCCCCTCGACCACATCGGGCCCGTCTCCCAGGAGCAAGCTGACCTGGAGACGGGCATCCGGCTTCTTGGGCAGCAGAGGACGCGGATAGGTCACGGGGAAGAGGAGAGCAAATTGACAGGCTCCGCGCTGCAGGTCTTCTACCCCCGCCATCGCCACCCCCGCACCTTAAAGGCACCGCCCAGGGCGCCCCTCCCCCAGCAGGCTGAGTGGGACAGGTGCGTCTGGTGACCTGGGGCAGGAGAGGCCACTCCCACACCAGGCCATCGGGGAGACGGGAGCCAATCCACCAGCTCCCCAAGGCAGCCCCTACCCCCGCAGCAGCCACCACTCTTGCCCATGACCTCACAGTGGCCTTCTCTAGGGAGCAGGCTGACCTGGAGATGGACGTCCGACGAACTTGGGACAACAGGGACCGCCCCCAGGGCAAACCATGGGGGGAAGTGGGAGCAAATGGACAAGTTCCATGGGAAAACCTGCTGCTGCTGCCACCACCCCCAAAGTACCAAGTCCAACTCCCGGGGTCAGGCCGACTAGGATACACGCGTCTCATAACACAGGGCAACAGCGACCGCCCCCAGGACAAGACGCGGGGAAGATGGGAGCAAATGGGCCGCTCCCCCGCTGCAGGCCCCCGACCACCGCCACCCCTGCACCCTGACTACCCTGCCTCCCGCCCCCAGCAGGCAAAGTGGGACAGGGGTGTCCCGGGACCTGGAGCAGCAGAGGCCGCCTTCAGGCCACGCGGTGCAGACATGGAGCTAATCCACAATCTCCTCCGGGGCAGCCTCCCTATGCCTGCAGCCACCACCTTACCAGCCCCCTGACCGCACCGCACCCATCTCCCAGGAGCAAGCTCACCTGGAGTCGGACCTCAGGCAAATCTCCGGCGGCAGACGTCGCCCCCAAGCCAGGCCGTGGGGGAGAGAAGAAATGGAGCAACTCCCTGGAACACATCCCCTGCCCCTGCCGCCTCCGCCGCCGCCTCCCAGGAGCAAGTTCATCTGGAGACCCGCGTCCCGCCTCTAGGGCAGCAGAAGCCGCCCCTGGCTCCGCCTCCGGGGAGAGCGGAGCGAATTGATCGGCTCCCCCGCGGCAGCCTCCCTCCCCCCGTGGGTCCCGCACCTTAACGGCCCCGCCCCCACTCCGCACTCAGCTAGCTGAGTGGGACAGGAGTGTCCGGCGACCTGGGGAAGAAGAGGCCGCTACCAGGCCCAGCAGCCGGGACAAGGCAGCTATTCCACCCGTTCACCAGGGGTAGACCCGCTCCGCCCCTCTGCCGCTGCCACCGCCCTCTGACCTAACCGCCCCACCTCCCAGGAGCAAGCTTACCTGGAGTGCAACATCTGGCGAATCTCCGAATCTCCGGCGGCCAAGCCCCACCCCAGGCCAGGCTGCAGGGAAGAGAAGAAATCGATCGGCTTGCCCGGGCAGCCTCCCAACCGCCACCGCCGCCGCCGCCGCCGCCGCCCAAAAGCATTGCAATAGCCTACCGGGGTCAGGCTGACTGCAAGGATGTGCACTTGCCTTCTTATCCTGGCCAGGTCCCTGAGCACCTCCCTGCATCCCTACACTCCCTGCACCTCTGCACCCCTGCTACTCTCTGCAATTCTGCATCCCTCCACCCCCACATCCCCTGAAATGCCTGCGCCCTCCACAGCCCCTGCACCCCTGTCACCAGTTACACTTTTGTGCTGCTTACACTCCTGCACCCCTGCATGTCCCACACACCACCTCTTGGGCCTTTGGCAGAGTCTCTGCTGTTAGACCAATGCACAGTGACTCACTCTTTGCCAGTATATGATGCATCAGTGGACGTCAGGGGTTGCCTGCAGGAAGGTACATGTTCCCGGTCACTAGCCTGGGCCACTAGGGTGATCTCTGTGAGGTCACCCAGGACGGGTTCAGAGATGCTGTTCTCTGGGAAGAGAGGAGTTGAAACCGGTCTTGAGGGCAGAGCTGTGCTCACCAGGCCGTCCACGCTTCATGTTTTACACAGGGCTTCGGAGAAGTGAAATGGATCCGGCCAAGTAATACCGGCCTGCTGTGAGCCCACCTCAGTCCTGGGCTCTGAGTCAGACCGACTGGCTCCCTCAATCAGGGCCCAGTTTGGGCACCTGAATGGTCCCTTTGAGGCATCCCAACAGTTCTCAGGATGAAGTCTGGCTGCTTCCACCCCATGGCCCTCCCTCCTACTGTGCTGGCCTCAGGAAGGTTCCTTATATGGGGAAGAAGGCAGCCCACACCCTACCCCACCCCTCACCTTTCTCTAAACCAGGCTGGTGCTCTCTCTGCCCCTCAGAGTCTGGGAAGCCATCCCTCTTCAGTTATGTCCCTTCTGAGATGGACTTGCTTCCACTCAATTCTAGGTGAGGATGCACCATGGAATGCACTGGGTAAGAGAACCAAAATAAATAATTTCTTCTGTGAGGTTGTCTGTTTATCTACTGGGGCTGGGCTGTGTGTAGTTTGCTACAGCTATTGGTGTGAGAGGCTAAAACAGCCTGTGTGTCCTTGTTTTCATCTCCCCGCTGTCTTTGGGTTTTCCCTAGACACTCCTGAGACATTTACTTCTGTTAGTATTATTCCTGTTATTACACACGGGCCCTACTGACATGGAGGTAAGGTGTTGGGGGAGCGGGACAGAGCAGGGCATCTGCAGTCCTGTGATTAGTTCTCATTGAGCCTGTGCCCTGAGCTGTGACCTCCGCAAGTGTGTCTCTTTCCCCCCACCCCAATTTGGGTGACACAGAAGGGATTTCCCTTCTCCCAGGTTGGTTAGGCTCTGGTAAAATAATTTCTCATTAAAAAAACAAACAAAAAACAACTTCCCCCAATGAAACAGAATGTTCTGGGTGTATTTCAATACAGTTATTTTCTCCTCTCCAGGCAGGAAGCATGAGGAGTTATCCTCTGACCTTCATTCTGAGAACAGGACACGGTCCTGGATGTAAAATACATGAAAAAGAGCATGGGGCCCCTCTGACTGGCCCCCTGGAGTAGTCACACTCTGATTTCCCCACACTGAGCCTCCTGCTGGCCTCAGGGACCTGTTAAATCTGCCTGCCCCCGGGGTTCTTACAAAAGCAGGTTCTACCTTGGGAGCTGTGACTCTCCAAGCCTGCCCGCTGTTCCCTTTGCAACCTCTCTGGGTTGGAAACAGCTTTCCCCCTCAGTCTTCTGGGATCTAAGAAGAGCAGTGGGTTTGCAGCTCCCTCAGATTTGGTGTTATTTTCAGGACAGGAGGAAGAACTTCTGAGCTCCACACGAGCTGGACCAGAGGCTGGAATCCTCCCTTCCTCTGCCACCGTGCAATCAGTGGCTGTGGTTCTAGCCGAGTTTCTGAAGATGTGGACTTAAACACACATATCCCAGCCCTCACAGGAGCACACAGTCCTATAAATCCCCCTAGTTTCCACTGGTAACTATGGAGCCGATGGGGACACGGGTTTCGGGACCACAGAGGCCTGACTGCACGACTTGCTCCATGGCCTATTTACGTGGTTGCTCCGGGCCTTGTCTGAAGTGGCTTGTTTACCACACCTGGTACGTAGGAAACACAAAATAAGTACTAGAACCTTCACTTTTTCTCCCTCCAGGGCCTTCAAACGTAGAAAGTAATAAGTGAACTCAGACAGCCTAGTCACCACAATGAGGTCCGTCCAGCCTGGCTCTCCTGAGTGATGGGCACTGACTTGCACCTTAACTCGGAACAGTAGGGGAACTGCCTTCCTCTAACTGGGCCTCTCCCCACACCAGGCACGCCCGCAGCTCAGACGGGGCCAGCTCCCCAACTGAGGTGTGTGCTGGTGGCTTCAGTGTGACCTGGCCCTGCCGGGACATGAACCTGCAGTGAGTGAGGTGGAGGGTCGGGTGGAGGGGGGTCCCTTCTGGGGTGGCAGGGGGCCCGGTAGCACCCCTCCCAGCCTGGTGCCTGGGGCTCCCTAACACCTCCTACAGCTCCTGGGTTGGCTCCGGTCCTGGCCACTCCACACACCCTCCCAGTATCTTTTCATTATGCCCCTTTTCTGCTTTTATCAGCGAGAAGTGGCTTCTGTTGCTTGTTCAGTGAAACAGTACATCGGGAAACCAGACTACTTCTAACATCAGTAAAATACCAACCTCGGTCAGCTCGCCGGGCAGACCGTGCAGCACAAAGGCCTGAACAGGGCTGTGCGAACGGCTTACGTGAAGGGTCCTCAGCATCTGTCTTCAGAGATACAGAAGCTGATGGTTCAGGTAAAACCTCAGGGTGGGATTGAGGAATCCAAAGCTGGTTGGTTTCAAAGGCTAATTGGTCAGACCAGACCCCTGAGCTGTGGTCAGAAGCCTGGCTCACCGTCACGCAGACTCAGCGCCCTAAGTGCCGGGTGGGGCCGGTGCTGTTCCCTTTGTAGGCTCTCGTTGGGGATTCAGTGTAGCCCCTTAAATACAGCAGAAATTCCAGCCCCATTAGCCCCCACCCTGAGTGTTCCATGACACAAATCCCGGGAGTGTTTAATTTTCATCTTTGTTTAGGAGGATGAAGGTGGTTCAAGAGAAGACATAAATTCACACTTAGTGACACAAGGTCACAGCCAGTACTTCCTCCACGGAGAGCTATGTGCTCCCACAGTGGTGGCTGGGGGCTCGGCAGAGACCCTCTGCTGGTCCCAGAAGGACTCGCTCCTCTGGCCACAACTCATGGGTTGGACAGCAGATCCAGACGGTGACAGAGCATCTTTCCTGGGAATTTGGAACTGACACATAGAAATCAAGTTCACTCATCT
>NW_027328819.1:0-52851 GCF_048564905.1 Vicugna pacos | reverse complement strand
TTTTGTTCTCCTGCTAGTTGGCACCATCAGTATATAAACGTCCATCCTCTTAAACCAACAGCACTCCTTGACCCTAATTCACCCCCACCAATTGCCACCCTGTGTCTTTGCAGCAAATCTTTAAGGAGTTGTTTAAACTCACTGTCTGCATCTTCTCTTGAGCCATCCCCTTTTACACCCATTCTGGCTTTTCGCCTGATCCCTCGCTCTATGGAAACTGCCCTGTCAAGGCCATCAGTGACCCCATGTTGCTAAATATAGTGGTCAATTTTGACTCCTCATCATGCTTGGCCCCTCGGCAGCATTTGACCCAGCTCTTCCATCCCTCCTACCCCGTGTTCCTGCTTCACTCAACCCCCAGCCCATCTCTCTGTCTGTTTCTGCTTTTGGCCTGCTGGCTGGTCCTTTGCCAATGTCTCCTGTTTTTTCCAAACATATACTGTGGGTGTTCCCCAGGGTGGGTTCCTGGGCCTCTCCTCTCTCTCTCTGCTATTCCTTTGGTGGAAGCAACCCAGCCTTGGAAATTGGCATGCCATCAATTTCTCGATTTCTCCAAAATTCCCTGATTTCCCCTTTCCATCTGAGCCTTTATCCCTGAGACTCACATCACATTCTTTTCCTTTCATTCATCTTGCTTTCACATTCATACATATGTTCTACTATGAAATTACTTTTCCAAATTTTGAATCAGTACATATATATCATGTAAAATGCTCAAATATGTATTATTTCCACTAAGATGCTAATTCTGCCTTAGAACATTTCTGCACTTCTGTATTTATGTGAATAAAGCGAATAGTATTTCTACAAGCCTCATAGTTAAACACTGTTAGTTTGGGGCTATTATGTAACATGAAATAATGGTACATCAACATAGTCGTTTTTCATTTATTTTTATGTAACACCGAGATGAGGTTTTTGCCCTGAAGACTGGTTTTATTGAAATTTTACCTACGTTACGGACAGTCAGTTTATGTGAAAGCCCTCATTTCTCCCCTTTTTGATATATGCTCCATTTGGCTATATATAACATATAACTTGGCATGAAACAAAATTCCCAAATCATTCACATAATACAATTAATATGTTTAATTATATTTTTTAAATGTTAAAAAGAAAAAGAAAACAGATTCCTCTACCTATTAGGCACTTCTGTGGCAATATGTAACACACCCCTTAACCATGACATTGAAGAACTGAGCTGATACCAGCCCCTTTCCACCTGCTCAGCCCCACCTTTTCCCATCCCCTTTCCCATCCGGAGAGGACATCCCTCCCATTGTCCAGGCCCAGATGTTGGAACCATGTCCTTTCTCTCTCTTTCTTTTACACTCACAGACAGCAAATCCAGCTTGTTAGAAAATTCTGGATATTCTGTCTTAATTAAATACCTGCTCTCTGCTCCCCGCCCTCCTAAGAGCCACCTTCAGCCTTTCCTGGATACCAATAGCCTTCTGTTTCCATCTTTGCTTTCCTACAATCTCTCATCCACACAGAGTCAGAGGGAGCCTGTAAAAACATACATTGGGGGTGGTGGGTGTTGCTCAGTGGTAGGGCGCATGCTTAGCATGCTTGAGATCCTGGGTTCAATCACCAGCACATTCATTAAAATAAATAAATTACTTCCCCCCAAAAAACACAAACACAAAAGCATAAGTTGGACTACATCACCCCTCCCCTCAAAACTCACTAAACGGGTCACCATGTCATTAGGAGCCAAAGTCGTCACAAAGGCCTCAGGACCCGGCGTGCTCTGCCTCTCTGCCCACACTCTCCCCCTCACTCTGGGGGCCTCTGGCTCCGGCTCTTCCTTCTTCCTCCGGATCTATTCTGCTTCAAGTTCATTACTCCGTGAGATCTGCCAGGATTGCCTTATTCTCTCCTGCCTGCCTCCCACCCCACCGCCATCACCCGAGTTTGCTCATATCACTCTTTTTTAAAAATTTTTCCAAACTCTTGCTACCCCAACATGCTGCCTGTTTCCTCTGCTAAAATTCTGAGCCCCCAGTGATGGGGAGTCATGTCTATTTTGTTGACTGATAAAGCCCGAGAGCCTTGGGAACGGTCTAGTTAGGAGATTCCCGTATGTAGTAGGAGCTTATACACATTTGCTGAATGAATGTAGATGCCCTGGTCCAATCCGATGGAGCACTTCTGTGACGTGCTCAAAGAATAACTCTCCTTTCCACCTGAGAGGGGGTGACAACTTCCCTGCTGATTAAAGGCAAGAACTTTTTGCTTTATGCTGTTAACCTTAGGCGGGGAGACTGGGGGATCTTCATATATATTTTTAAATTTGGTTCACTCTGCAGTTGGTCTTTGGTCTCTGTATAATTTTGAGAAACTCTTTATAAGTGATCATTCTTTGATCAGATTGAACAGGTTCCAGGGGGAAGGACCAAGCCTGTCCCATCAGCCATCCTATGTGTCTTGTCCTGGGACCCAGTGGATGCTCAGCATGTAAGTGAACCGACAGGAGTGAGTGAAGAGATGGGAGCATCTCATTATTGTGGCGGATCTCTGTCCAATGCCTTGAGATTTGGGGAAGGGTTTACGAGTGCAGAAGGGAGAGCTCAGGTCCTCTGTGCTTTTCCTGAGTGCCCTGGCCTTACCCATTCCCCCAGCCCCCTCTGGGCAGCCAAGCCAAGGAGCTGGGCCACCAGGGGTTGTGCTGATCAATAATCCACCTTCACCCCAATTCCGGGGGTAGGTACACATGGTTGTAGACACTGGAGTCAGGTCCTTGGAGGAATTCCTCACCGAACTATGTTTTGGACCTTTTATTTTTCTCTAGAACCTCCAGCTGAAGAAGATTGTCTTAGACACATGAAAGTTGAGGACACCTTCTGTCCCCTCGCAACCCAGGTGGGGCTGGGAGTCTGCTTTTTCTATAGCCGATGGGCTCGTGTTGATTTGGGCATCCCTGTGCCTGAATTCCTGCAGTACACTCGGTGGTAAGGATGGGGGTGCCTGGCAGGGAGGGAAGCGGGTTGGGAGACTGTACAGCTGGGCTGATGTTAACCTGGGGTGAGCGGGAGCTTGCTGATGCATGGCATCTCGGGGCAGGGAACTCTCCACACTCAAGAGGGGTTCCCACTCACGCAGGGTCCCTTTGATCAGGGTGCTGGGCTGTCAGGGGACCACAGGGGTCCCAGTGAGGATTAGGGTGCCTTCAGGCAATGGGAAGTGTGGGGTCCAGTGGCAATTGAATTAACTGTGCACCCAAACCCAGCCCCCACCTCTTTCAGCCTGTTTCCTAATCTGCAAAACTGGAATGTTATTAAACATCTCGCGGGGTCATTGATGGGCTGGGACAGACTACACAGTCAGGAGCTGGAATTCTTCTGTCCCCTGATTGTTTGCCTTCTTTCTGACTATTTGCTCTCACAAGCTCAGTCTCTCTGTCTCTCGCTCTTTCACTTCTAAGTTTCTCTCATGCTCTGGTTTCATTTGATTTCCAACCACCGCCCCTCCCCTCCGCCAAATTCCAGATGAGTGAACTTGATTTCTATGTGTCAGTTCCAAATTCCCAGGAAAGATGCTCTGTCACCCTCTGGATCTTCTGTCCAACCCATGAGTTGTGGCCAGATGAGCGAGTCCCTCTGGGACCAGCAGAGGGTCTCTGCCCAGCCCCCAGCCACCACTGTGGGAGCACATAGCTCTCCGTGGAGGAAGTACTGGCTGTGACCTTGTGTCACTAAGTGTGAATTTATGTCTTCTCTTGAACCACCTTCATCCTCCTAAACAAAGATGAAAATTAAACACTCCCGGGATTTGTGTCATGGAACACTCAGGGTGGGGGCTAATGGGGCTGGAATTTCTGCTGTATTTAAGGGGCTACAGTGAATCCCCAACGAGAGCCTGCAAAGGGAACAGCACCAGCCCCACCTGGCACTTAGGGCGCTGAGTCTGCGTGACGTTGAGCCAGGCTTCTGACCACAGCTCAGGGGTCTGGTCTGACCAGTTAGCCTTTGAAACCAACCAGCTTTGGATTCCTCAATCCCACCCTGAGGTTTTACCTGAACCATCAGCTTCTGTATCTCTGAAGACAGATGCTGAGGACCCTTCACGTAAGCCGTTCGCACAGCCCTGTTCAGGCCTTTGTGCTGCACGGTCTGCCCGGCGAGCTGACCGAGGTTGGTATTTTACTGATGTTAGAAGTAGTCTGGTTTCCCGATGTACTGTTTCACTGAACAAGCAACAGAAGCCACTTCTCGCTGATAAAAGCAGAAAAGGGACATAATGAAAAGATACTGGGAGGGTGTGTGGAGTGGCCAGGACCGGAGCCAACCCAGGAGCTGTAGGAGGTGTTAGGGAGCCCCAGGCACCAGGCTGGGAGGGGTGCTACCGGGCCCCCTGCCACCCCAGAAGGGACCCCCCTCCACCCGACCCTCCACCTCACTCACTGCAGGTTCATGTCCCGGCAGGGCCAGGTCACACTGAAGCCACCAGCACACACCTCAGTTGGGGAGCTGGCCCCGTCTGAGCTGCGGGCGTGCCTGGTGTGGGGAGAGGCCCAGTTAGAGGAAGGCAGTTCCCCTACTGTTCCGAGTTAAGGTGCAAGTCAGTGCCCATCACTCAGGAGAGCCAGGCTGGACGGACCTCATTGTGGTGACTAGGCTGTCTGAGTTCACTTATTACTTTCTACGTTTGAAGGCCCTGGAGGGAGAAAAAGTGAAGGTTCTAGTACTTATTTTGTGTTTCCCACGTACCAGGTGTGGTAAGCAAGCCACTTCAGACAAGGCCCGGAGCAACCACGTAAATAGGCCACGGAGCAAGTCGTGCAGTCAGGCCTCTGTGGTCCCGAAACCCGTGTCCCCATCGGCTCCATAGTTACCAGTGGAAACTAGGGGGATTTATGGGACTGTGTGCTCCTGTGAGGGCTGGGATATGTGTGTTTAAGTCCACATCTTCAGAAACTCGGCTAGAACCACAGCCACTGATTGCACGGTGGCAGAGGAAGGGAGGATTCCAGCCTCTGGTCCAGCTCGTGTGGAGCTCAGAAGTTCTTCCTCCTGTCCTGAAAATAACACCAAATCTGAGGGAGCTGCAAACCCACTGCTCTTCTTAGATCCCAGAAGACTGAGGGGGAAAGCTGCTTCCAACCCAGAGAGGTTGCAAAGGGAACAGCGGGCAGGCTTGGAGAGTCACAGCTCCCAAGGCAGAACCTGCTTTTGTAAGAACCCCGGGGGCAGGCAGATTTAACAGGTCCCTGAGGCCAGCAGGAGGCTCAGTGTGGGGAAATCAGAGTGTGACAACTCCAGCGGGCCAGTCAGAGGGGCCCCATGCTCTTTTTCATGTATTTTACATCCAGGACCGTGTCCTGTTCTCAGAATGAAGGTCAGAGGATAACTCCTCATGATTCCTGCCTGGAGAGGAGAAAATAACTGTATTGAAATACACCCAGAACATTCTGTTTCATTGGGGGAAGTTGTTTTTTGTTTGTTTTTTTAATGAGAAATTATTTTACCAGAGCCTAACCAACCTGGGAGAAGGGAAATCCCTTCTGTGTCACCCAAATTGGGGTGGGGGGAAAGAGACACACTTGTGGAGGTCACAGCTCAGGGCACAGGCTCAATGAGAACTAATCACAGGACTGCAGATGCCCTGCTCTGTCCCGCTCCCCCAACACCTTACCTCCATGTCAGTAGGGCCCGTGTGTAATAACAGGAATAATACTAACAGAAGTAAATGTCTCAGGAGTGTATAGGGAAAACCCAAAGACAGCGGGGAGATGAAAACAAGGACACACAGGCTGTTTTAGCCTCTCACACCAATAGCTGTAGCAAACTACACACAGCCCAGCCCCAGTAGATAAACAGACAACCTCACAGAAGAAATTATTTATTTTGGTTCTCTTACCCAGTGCATTCCATGGTGCATCCTCGCCTAGAATTGAGTGGAAGCAAGTCCATCTCAGAAGGGACATAACTGAAGAGGGATGGCTTCCCAGACTCTGAGGGGCAGAGAGAGCACCAGCCTGGGTTAGAGAAAGGTGAGGGGTGGGGTAGGGTGTGGGCTGCCTTCTTCCCCATATAAGGAACCTTCCTGAGGCCAGCACAGTAGGAGGGAGGGCCATGGGGTGGAAGCAGCCAGACTTCATCCTGAGAACTGTTGGGATGCCTCAAAGGGACCATTCAGGTGCCCAAACTGGGCCCTGATTGAGGGAGCCAGTCGGTCTGACTCAGAGCCCAGGACTGAGGTGGGCTCACAGCAGGCCGGTATTACTTGGCCGGATCCATTTCACTTCTCCGAAGCCCTGTGTAAAACATGAAGCGTGGACGGCCTGGTGAGCACAGCTCTGCCCTCAAGACCGGTTTCAACTCCTCTCTTCCCAGAGAACAGCATCTCTGAACCCGTCCTGGGTGACCTCACAGAGATCACCCTAGTGGCCCAGGCTAGTGACCGGGAACATGTACCTTCCTGCAGGCAACCCCTGACGTCCACTGATGCATCATATACTGGCAAAGAGTGAGTCACTGTGCATTGGTCTAACAGCAGAGACTCTGCCAAAGGCCCAAGAGGTGGTGTGTGGGACATGCAGGGGTGCAGGAGTGTAAGCAGCGCAAAAGTGTAACTGGTGACAGGGGTGCAGGGGCTGTGGAGGGCGCAGGCATTTCAGGGGATGTGGGGGTGGAGGGATGCAGAATTGCAGAGAGTAGCAGGGGAGCAGAGGTGCAGGGAGTGTAGGGATGCAGGGAGGTGCTCAGGGACCTGGCCAGGATAAGAAGGCAAGTGCACATCCTTGCAGTCAGCCTGACCCCGGTAGGCTATTGCAATGCTTTTGGGCGGCGGCGGCGGCGGTGGCGGTTGGGACGCTGCCCGGGCAAGCCGATCGATTTCTTCTCTTCCCTGCAGCCTGGCCTGGGGTGGGGCTTGGCCGCAGGAGATTCGCCAGATGTTGCACTCCAGGTAAGCTTGCTCCTGGTAGGTGGGGCCGTTAGGTCAGAGGGCGGTGGCAGCGGCAGAGGGGCGGAGCGGGTCTACCCCTGGTGAACGGGTGGAATAGCTGCCTTGTCCCGGCTGCTGGGCCTGGGAGCGGCCTCTTCTTCCCCAGGTCGCCGGACACTCCTGTCCCACTCAGCTTGCTGAGTGCGGAGTGGGGGCGGGGCCGTTAAGGTGCGGGACCCACGGGGGGAGGGAGGCTGCCGCGGGGGAGCCGATCAATTCGCTCCGCTCTCCCCAGAGGCGGAGCCAGGGGCGGCTTCTGCTGCCCTAGAGGCGGGACGCGGGTCTCCAGATGAACTTGCTCCTGGGAGGCGGCGGCGGAGGCGGCAGGGGCAGGGGATGTGTTCCAGGGAGTTGCTCCATTTCTTCTCTCCCCCACGGCCTGGCTTGGGGGCGACGTCTGCCGCCGAGGATTTGCCTGAGGTCCGACTCCAGGTGAGCTTGCTCCTGGGAGATGGGTGCGGTGCGGTCAGGGGGCTGGTAAGGTGGTGGCTGCAGGCATAGGGAGGCTGCCCCGGAGGAGATTGTGGATTAGCTCCATGTCTGCACCGCGTGGCCTGAAGGCGGCCTCTGCTGCTCCAGGTCCCGGGACACCCCTGTCCCACTTTGCCTGCTGGGGGCGGGAGGCAGGGTAGTCAGGGTGCAGGGGTGGCGGTGGTCGGGGGCCTGCAGCGGGGGAGCGGACCATTTGCTCCCATCTTCCCCGCGTCTTGTCCTGGGGGCGGTCGCTGTTGCCCTGTGTTATGAGACGCGTGTATCCTAGTCGGCCTGACCCCGGGAGTTGGACTTGGTACTTTGGGGGTGGTGGCAGCAGCGGCAGGTTTTCCCATGGAACTTGTCCATTTGCTCCCACTTCCCCCCATGGTTTGCCCTTGGGGCGGTCCCTGTTGTCCCAAGTTCGTCGGACGTCCATCTCCAGGTCAGCCTGCTCCCTAGAGAAGGCCACTGTGAGGTCATGGGCAAGAGTGGTGGCTGCTGCGGGGGTAGGGGCTGCCTTGGGGAGCTGGTGGATTGGCTCCCGTCTCCCCGATGGCCTGGTGTGGGAGTGGCCTCTCCTGCCCCAGGTCACCAGACGAACCTGTCCCACTCAGCCTGCTGGGGGAGGGGCGCCCTGGGCGGTGCCTTTAAGGTGCGGGGGTGGCGATGGCGGGGGTAGAAGACCTGCAGCGCGGAGCCTGTCAATTTGCTCTCCTCTTCCCCGTGACCAATCCTGGGGGCGTCCTCTGCTGCCCAAGAAGCCGGATGCCCGTCTCCAGGTCAGCTTGCTCCTGGGAGACGAGCCCGATGTGGTCGAGGGGCAGAGGCAGTTGCGACGGCCGGCTGCCCCGCCTAATGGGGCCACTTCTTCTCCTCTCCCCTGACCTGGCCTGGGGACGTCCTCTCTGGCGCAAGATTCGCCTGACACCCCACACCTGGTCTGATTGCTCCTGGAAGGTGGGCGCGGTGAGATCAGGAGGTGGAGAGGACAGGGGCTGCCCCTGGAGAGCTGGAGGATAAGCTCCAATCTCTCTGCAGGCCTGACGTGGGGGCGGCCTCTGCTGCCCCTCGTTCCCAGGTCACACTTCTTCGGGTCATATTTCCCCGGGGTTGCGGTAGGGTGCGGGGGCGTCGGGGTGTTGGCGGGGGTATGGAGCCTGCCGCTCGGGAGCTGGGGGTTTAGCTCCCATCTTTTCCGCAGATTGGCCTGAGGGCAGCCTCTGCTGCTCCAGGTCGCAAAGCAATTTCCCTGACAGCTTAGCCACCGGAGGTGGGCAGGATGGGCTGAGAGGGCTGAGGCAGCCGCCAAGGCAGCGACGGAGGGGGCTGTCCCTGGCCAGCTGGTCAATTTGTTCCCATCTCAACCTTTGCTGCCCCAGTTTCGCAGAACGCCCTTCTCCAGTTTATTCTTCTCCAGGGAGGTGGGCGCAGTGCATGCAGCCCGAGGTCTGGGCTCTCCCTTGGGAGGGGCAGAACTCTCTTGTTCTCCTTTGTCTTTATTCTTCAGCGAAGTGGTTACTGGACGCAATTCTTAATTCTGAGAAAGTGTAGCCTGTGTTATGGAAGAGCTGCTGGACAGTGAGGTTTCTGGGTGGATTTTCACATCAGCTGATGCCCCAGGCAGGCAGGAAAGCTATTACTCAGAGCTTCATAGTCTGGGGTTGGGGATGGCCCCGCCATCCTCACCATGCTTTTTAAAAATGTGTTACTCCCCTCTTTTTCCTAGGTGACATTTTAGGTTATTGGGTCTCAGATTGCTGACACACTCATCCCTGTTCTCAGACATCTTTTAAACTTGGGTGAAGTGATAAGTAGGGGAAGATGATTTACTGAAAGGTAAGAATACTTAAATTCGCATTAAAGCTACATTCTGTCAATCTTTCTAAAATGATTTTCTTCTGATTCTAAATCCACGACCTAGTGAATGTTGTACTCCTGTGTAAATTATTGATCTTCACATCACATTTGTTGAGTGGTCAACGAGATTTGTTAATTAGATTATTCCTGAAAGGAAAAGTTCAGGCTTTTCAGAGTTCCTTGTCTGATGTCACCCAGGCAGTCACAGTAGAAGACAGAGCTGATATAAAAATCCCTCAGCTGCCTGAACTGCAAAGCTTCTGGGATTACTGATCCCTGAAATGCAGGTGACTCTTGATGATAATCTGGGGGATGGTTTAAATGATCAGATTCTTCCAGTCCTATAAATGGGTTCCGTGGCCCCAGCCCCGGGAGAACTGGACATAAGGGCCATATCGTGTGTGGTGGGATGGGAAGGCAAGGTGTAAGAGCTGGAATCACTGAGATTCCACACTCGCTAAACACAGACTCCAGAGCCTAATTGTTGTCAGGTTCTGTTCTGGATTTGAGAGTGTGTTCATACGTGATTCTTGCCCTTCTGGAGTCACTGCCTGGGTGGAAGTAACCTATACATAGATCTGTGGAGGATGACATTTAAGTAGATGGGCTGTTATGGTTCTCAATGTGCCCAGGCTTGCTCTTCCAGGCACTCGTGGGACTAATGCGAGTCATGTTATTCACTCATTCACTGATTTATTACCCTTGAATTGATCACTCGTCCCACAGTAAGTGAAACAAGGTAACAGGAAGCTGAGTTTTGTCCCCTCTCCTATCACTGATAGTTTTTCAGTCGGGCGCCCTGCGTATGCATTGTGAAACGGTGGTATTTCGTGCCCAATGGGGCAGCACTGTCAGTTCTGAGAATCAGGGGAGACACATGGGTAGGACAGCACCCTGACACACATGGCACCCCCCATCCCGTGAGACAGAATTGTCGATGCTCAGGTGACCCGATGTAGACTGCGGTGCTAAACCTGAGCATGTTTAGTTATCCTGGTGGCTATGAAAATACAGACTACCAGTCGCTACCTCTGGAGACTCTGAGGGTGTGCACCCCAGAATTCTACATTTTAAGAAGCACTTTAACGAATCCTGATGAAGAGATCTGAGTGTCCCACGGAGAAACACTGGTGTGCGAGGCACCAATATTGAGGATTCTCAGGGAACGATGTCTTTTTAGGATGGTCCATGGGCCCTCACTTTAGACTTTTGCCTTGGGTTTAATTGTATGTGTTCAGAAGTGATGTCTTTCAATTCCAGTGCATGTCAGCATGCTCTGTGCAGGGATTTACTCTCAGTAGATGGCAAAAACTATGATTCTTCAGGTCACCGCGCTACACTGTGAACGATATTTTATTTTGGTTTTCTTTGTAGCAATGCAGAGTCTCCCGAGAAGAGATTTAGACTCAACAGCTTTGTGTCAGACTTTGGAAGACCGCTGCTGCCCAAGGTGTTCTCTGGCAGTGCAATGACGAATCTAGGTCCCTCTTTCACTGCTACATCAATGAAGTGGACCACTTGGACAAGGCCAAAGCTGGTATCCCTACCATAGCCCTTTACAGTGTTATTCGGCTCCAGGAAGCCATCAGATGCAGCAGGTGGCCAGAGGAGGAGCCGAACAGACTCATGAAATGTGACATCCCCAACTTTATCAACACGGACCAGAACTCTGCCTTTGTGGAAGATGATTTCCTGATTTTGTAACTACCGATTGTTCTAGAAAATAAGCCAGTTGCCCAGAACTCCCACAAAGACTTGAATTGAGAAACGTGCTTTCTCAGGTATCTTTCTGAAGATGTGAAGTCTGTCTTTGTATGGAAGGAAGTCCCCTTTCACAAAACTGAATGTGTTTGTGTCTGAGAGAGGGAAATGGAGACAGAAAGACGAAGAAGCAGAAGAGAGCCCCCTCAGAAGAGATCTAGTTAAGGTGAGTTTTTGTGCCTTTAAAAAACATTTGGGGTTTTAGGGGGAACAAAGTATTTACACTGTCTTATTCTCCTCATTGGAAACCTTGGCCCCGTCGTCAGAGTCAGCGGCCTTGAACGGGGGTTGCACGCTGCGTTTCATCTGGCACTGCCACTTCCACGCTCTGCCTTTAGCACGTTGCTTTGCCTGTCAGGGTTGCCACCCTTTTAACTGTAAGGTGAGGAGTCTGGAGTAGATGATCCACCCCAGCTCTGCTGTTTTGCAAATTTCTGATTTCGTATTCGGATGAGTCTGGGATACACCCAGAGCAGTATAAACCAGGCCCTACCTCCTGCCTATTGCTGGGGCATCCCTCAGGTCTGTGCCTTCTACTCAACCCTTTACTGAGCCCAGCTTTTGTCAGGAGCCCAAGTGCCTACCGGGATGGCAGGGGACTTGTCTTTCGTGGTCACGGTGGCCAAGAATTCTATTGGTGTGCTGAAACAACTCTTCTGAGATCCTCCACCCACCCCTGCTCAAACCTAATGACAGCACTACGGTTCCTTTCCTAGGAGGAGAATCAATCCATGGTGCATTTTATGACAATCCTGTCCCCAGGGATGCACGGAAGTTTATCAGCTGAGTGAGGGGAGGTGCCTCTGTGTCCCTGTATCTCTGTCTGCTGACAGTTCGCTGCCACCGGCTACTGAACAAGAAAAGTGCTATTCACCATGTTGTGTGTTTTCCAAATGTGTAGGTGATGGTCTTGTGGCTCTTGCGTGGGCTTTGATTTGGGATGGTGAAGGGCTTATAAATACCTCATCAACATGTATTCGAGGTGGCCTGGTGCCACACAGATTTGATTCATGAAGGCATCAAGCCTGCACACTGGTTTGGAAACAACTTGGTTTTGATCATTCACACTGCGTGCATGACTCGCTGCTAATCTCTGGGTGGTTTTTTCATTTCAGATTTATTCACCCCATGTCTTGCTTAAGCTGAAAAATACATTTATTTCACCAGAATATTCTCTGATTCTTTGTTTACACACATCCAGTTTTTTTAATTCCTTTAAAAATGATTCTGTGTTTATAATGCCTCCTAATTTCTATCATCTCTATGTTGCCAGTGGCCTGAGACATGCACCAGATTTGATGCCGGAACAGTTCCACCAAAAGAAATCCCTTTGCCGTAATATCTTTTGAGGAAAATATTATTCTTTAAGGCTCTAACAGTAAATCGTAGAAGAAAGCATGGAACATTTCTTGTAGTTAATACATGTTCATGCGAAAAGAAATGATATTTTCATTAAACAATGTTGATTTTAATAACTTTTACAAATGTGAACATTATTATTCATAATTTAAGTAACCAGATAAAACCACAGTTATTTATTATGAAGATTGAAAACTATTTACACGGTCTCTTAATTAGAAGTAGCTTTATTAGAAGACTGAAGGGTATTTAAAAGATGGAAAAATACCCATGATGACACCATCATTTTTATTAACTAAATATCAAGAACTGTGCAGGGATAAGATTTAACCCTCTGCAAACTGCCAAGTTAGCATGAGGTAGTTTGTGGATGCTGCCAGAGGACAGGACACTCCCCCAGGATCAGAGACAAAGGACTTCCTGCCAGCACAGCAGGCAGCCTGTGGTTCAAGTTCATATTGGTTCCTGAGTTCCTTTCCTATTGCTGTTGTAACAAAGGACCACAGACTCAGTGGCTTAAAGCAATACACATTCATCTTCTCACTGTTCTAGGGTGCAGTAGTGCAAAGTCAATGTCAGTGGGCTAAAACCAACGAGTGGCCAAGGCTAAGTTCCACACCGAGGCTCTTGGGAGGGATTCGTCATCCTACCTTTCCCAGCTTGCAGAGGTGCTCACACTCCTTGGCCCAGGGCCCTGTGTCACTGTGACCTCTGCTGCCACTTTACATCTCTGTCTCTGACTATATAGATATAGAGGAAGAGTCTTCTACATCTGGTATGGACCCTTTTTCCTACGTGGACATTGTATCCCTATTTATGTGCAGATGAAAACCCCTTCCCTCCAGGGTGCGGTGGCATCAGCTCACAAGATGACCACTCTGGGCTTTAAGTGTCCTCTTTGTATTGTCATCAGGGAACTTCTCTCTCCATAGTTAGCTCTGTGTTAATTTGTTGTTATATTTTACCCAGAATTACTGAAAGTTTTACTTAAAAGGGATCCTAATTAGCTCTGTTTACCTGTTTCCAGAGCTGAAAGCTTCAGTTCTAGAGTATCAGTTTGATTTTTCCTAAAAATACATTCCAGTATATTTCTCTGGTGAAAGTCTCTACCCTGTTATCTATTCTCCCATCATTTCCTTATTTTCTTGAATATATTAAAAGTATTTTATAGCCTTTATTGGTAACTCTGATGCCTACATCACCTGGGGTTTGCATCCTTTGTCTAATGCTCCTTATTCTCATGTTATCTGTCATATAGTCTGGACATGTTGCATGTCTAGAAATTCTTTATTACATGGCAGACATTGCAAATGAAAAATCCATGTTATCTTCCGTGAGAGCTTTTCTACCTTCCCGTTAGGCAGACAGTGTGAGGGACTGATCATGTCACTCCAATCAGGCGCTGAGGTGGATCAGGACTAAAGTGCCTTTTTTCTTAAAACAGCTTTGAGGTATACTTGGCAAAATAATTTTCACACGTTTAAAGTGTACAGCTTAATACGTTTTGACGTAAGTATATCCCCAAGGAACCATGACCACACTCAAGACAGTGAACATACCCATCACCCACAAAGCTTCTCTCCTGACTTTTGTTGTCCCTCCCTCCCTCCCCGTCTCTTCCCCTGGGAACCGTTGATCTGCTTTCTATCACAACATATTGGTTTGCATTTTCAAGATCCTTATATGAATGGATTCATGCAGTATCTACTCTATGTTGTCTGACTTCTTTCATTCAGTGTAATTATTTTGAGAATCATCTGTGTTGCTGTATTAATAGCTTGTTTGTCTTATAGTAGAATATTGTTTAGTGCTGAGTTTTTACTGAAGAGTTTATTGTGAGCAGTGTTTGTATAGACCATCATTTCTTTCTGCATTTACTTCTTGATGGATGCATGGGTTATTTACAACTTGTGCTATTATAAATAAAATAGCAGTGAATATTTGGCTACAAGTCTTTGTATGGACATATGCTTTTCCTTTCTAAAGCACCAGATGAGGAATGTCTGGATTATATGGTACACAGGTGTTTACCTTTTTAAAAGAATCTGTTAAAGACTTTTCCAAAATGGTTGTACTATTGTAAATTCCTCGTGGTGTGTATCAGTTCTGGTTGCTCTACTTCCTTGCCAGCACCTTGTAAGGTCAGTCTTTCTAACTGTATTCATTCTAGTATGTATGTGAACTAGTATCTCACTGTGGTTTTTAAAAGTGTTTCTCTAATGACTAATGACACCTTTAATCAGCATCTTTTCATATGCTTATTATCCATCTGGATATCTTTACTGAAGTGTGTTTTCTGGCCTCATTCATTCAGGTGTTTGAATTATTATTGAATTTTGAGACCTCTTTATTCTGGATCAGATACAAAGAGAGACCTTTATCAGATATATGATCTGCAAATAGCTTCTGTCTATGGCTTGTCTTTTCATTTGCTTAGCAGTGTTTAGAAGAGCATTGAAGAGTCTTCATGTTCATAAAGTTCACTCTATCAGTTTCTTTTTAAAATAGATGATACTTTTGGTGTCATAGCAAAGAAAAATTTGCCAAACCCAAGGCCATAAACCTTAAGCCTATGCTTGTTCTCCTAGCTGTTTTATAGTTTTAGATTTCCTATTAAGATCTATGATCCATTTTGAGGTAAATTTTGTATATTTTGTGAGGTGTGGATCAAAGTTCATTTTTTTTTTTTTGCGTATCACGATCTAATTGTTCCAGCACTACATGCTGAAAAGATCCTTTCTCCACAGCATCCTTTTTGAGAATCAATTGTCTGTATAAGTCTTGGTTTAGTTCTGAACATTCTATTGTGTTCCATTATTCTATTTTCCTGTTTTACACCAACACCATAATTTCTGATTACTGTAGCTTTATAAAAAAAGTTTGAAAATCAGATAGTGCAAGTCTTCCAACTTTGTTTTTCTTGTTCAAAGTTGTTTTGGATTTTTGGGATCCTTTGAATTTTTATATGAATTATAGAATAAGTTTTTAAATTCCTTACATCCTGTTCTGCCAAAATTCCACCCATGTCTTTGGCCGTCTCCAAAGCCACATTTTCTGAAGAAGTCTCTCTAGATCCCAGGTGAAAGGAATTTCTCTTTCGTCTGTGCTCAAATCACATTTGATATTATTTGATTCCATTTAATCATATTTGCCTGTATGTACTTGTCTGATCTTTCCAGCCATTTAGTAAATCTCAAAAGATTAGGAATCTTGACTTGGTTCCCTCTGTGTGCTGAGAAACTAGTTCTATGCTTTGCAGGAGTGAGCCCTGCAGTAAGAGGTATCTGCAGCACACATCTAGCTCATTGCTTGAATATTGTCAAGGAATTCTGCAGATTTAGAATTGTTTATTGATTGTTGTCTCCAAGACGGCTCAGTCTTTTTTATTTCTATTGCTACTGCTGCAGTTTCAAAGAACAATGGGCTAGTTATTTTCCAAATATCAAATCATACTCTAATTGTGTTGTCACGCAAATTATGTGCTGCTGTGTCTTAACAACCTGCTTAGTGTTCACAGGCTCCTTCACTCATGGAAAATTTGGGAGAATGTCATATCCTTAGAGATAGCAATGCTGTCTTTGGCGACCTGAGCAGCAGTATCTGAATTCACTCCTGCTGTTTTTCCAGTGTCCCCTCTAGACCTCCTCCAGCCCTCCATGGGGGGCCCTGCAGTTCTGCCCTAGAAAAGCCTGTTGCTTCTCAGGAAGACTTCCCTATGAAACATAATCATGTCCTTCTTGTGGGGACATTCAGTCCAGAGACCTGAAAGCAGGGGAAAATATTTAGCCTGCTTTTGGTAGAACCTAAATTCTTCCATACTTGTTAGAAGCAATTTCAATGAGGAAACTGTTTTGGCATCTAACAAATCAGCATAAATGACTGATGAGGAAGATCAGCTTCCCCATCCCACTCAGTCGTCATGTTGATGTGACACACACATTGGCAAACATTTTCTCCTGTGAGCAACATAAAGTTCAAGACGTTATGAATGGCTTTTTGTTTTTATTTCTTAGTCTTTCCACATTCACTGTGTCTCGTGAGATTATATGAATCCTGCTTATTTTCAGCCCAGCACTAAACTTTTTAAAAGGATCACGTGTTTAAAAGGCTAGTGGACAATTTTTTAGAAGACAGAAATCCTTAGATTTTGGTCCCAGAGTTGAATCTTGGTTAGTAGTGAATGAAAATTCCCGTTAAAATTTTAAATTCAGTGATATAAAGTCTTAAAAATAGTTAAATATTAGTCAATTTCATTAAACACTATAAGAGTTATTTACCTTTAAGCCTGTTTCTGGGGCAATTTTGCAATGATTCCCTCCCTTTATCGATTCCCTCTTTATCAGAATCCTTGAGAGGCCCCTGTCATCATTGTCAGTATCATCATCATCATCATGGAACTGATTCTTCTGGAAGATTCTAGGAAAATAAAGAGATGGACGGGATTATGTGTAGGTCAGTGTGTGCATATAAAATAAGAACAGCTGTCAGACATTAGATGCAAGATACCCATTTCATTTAGGGGAGAATGTGGTCATGAAATCCTGATGTGGTGAATGAAGGAAGCGGTGGGAACAGGATAGTCAATGGAAAGGAGGAGGAAGTGAGTGAATTGGAGAGCATAGATCCTTGGTTAGTTGATCAGCACATTGGTGAGAATGAGGGGAGTGTGATGGCAGAATCATGTCCCTCCCCGGCCACAGGGTAGCCACCTGTGACATGTTACTGTACATGGCAAAAGGGATGACAGATATTTTAGGATTAAAAATCTTAGAGGATTTCTGTCTCCTAAATTGTCTATTAGTTAGCCTTTAAACCCATGATACATTATTATAGATTAGTGCAGGGGCACAAATAAAAAGGATTCATATAATCTCACCAGACAAACTGAATGTAGAAAGGATAAGGAAGAAAAACAAAAAGTCACTTATAAGTGCCTTGAACCATAAATTGCTCATGAGGAAATGTTACACAAGGTGAATGTCACAGCCACATACATACTGCCTGAGTGGGATGGGACAAGGGGATCCTGAGATGAGACAATAGGGTGAGTAGTCTGGATTGTCCAGGTGGGCTGAATGTAATCACAGGGGTCCTTAAAATGGAGGATATTTCCCAGCTGAGTTTAAAATCAGAGGGAGGTGTAGCGATGGAGCAATGTTCAGAAAGGCTGCTGACCATGAAAATGGAGGAAGTTGAGGGGCACAAGCTAAGGAAGGTGGGTGACCTCTGTAAACTGGAAAAAAAAAAGGAAACATTCTCTTCTAGACCCTCTAGGAGGAAGGAACCCTGCTGGTATCTTGAATTTATCCCAATGAGAACTGTGTTGGATCTCTGACATCCACAGCCATAAGCTAATAATTCTGTGCTGGTTTAAGCTATTAAGCTTATGGGAATTTGTTACAGTGGTAATAGGAAAATAACATAGTGAGTGGTAGTGTAAGGGATTAAAGGTCTAGGATGGGGTGTGGAGAGAATTCTGACATTTACACCTAAAAACAACCAGGTGAAGTGGGAAGGTGTTTTAAGGAAGACCTACCTGGCAGGGCTGTCAAGCAGACTGGAGTGAGCGAATCCTTGGAGTTAGAGGAATCAATTAAACCTCACAAGGAAAATAAGAAATAAAATGTAGCAGGGCTTCAGTGTTAGTAGATGTAGGAATGGAAATGGGCAGAGAGATATAAACATTATTTTGAAATTAGCTACAGGTTTGATGACTGCATGTTTGGGAGAGTTAGCCAATGTGTGGACTGAATGCATCCCCTCAAAATCCATATGTCGAAACCTCATCTCCCAGGGTGATGATATAGGGATGCGGGGCCTTTGGGAGGTGATTAGTAGGATAAAATGAGGTCATGAGAGTAGAGCCCTCATGAATGGTATTAGTGTTCTTATACAGGGCCCCAAAGTGCTTGCTTCTCTCTCCTCTCTGGGCCATGAAGATAGTGGGAAGACAGCCATCTTCGAGCTGGCAATCCTCTCCCAGATACATTGACCTTGAAAGCCTCAGCCTCCAAACCATAAGGAATATGCTGGTTGTTTAAGCCACCCGACACACGGTAATTTGTTACAGAATCCCAGACTGACGAAGACAGTGGAGAATGCCACTGTGTTTTGCACTGATTGCCTGGAGAATGCTGAAACCCAGGGAAGTGGGCAGCACAGACGTTTACTCATTTAATCCTGCCAACACTGTAGGGGATAGAGTCTACATTTTCCTCGCTATTTAAAAGGTAAGGAAAAAGAGGCACAAATAATAACAATGACAACGACAACAACAACAACAACAGCAACAATAATTTGTCCAAGATTCACACAGAACTCCCTGGAGGGAAAGTGAGAATTAATACTTATGCAGGCTGGCCCCAGAGCCCCTGCTCATAACTACTAAGTCAGATCACCTTGCTTATTTAATCAGTTTTTTTCAACTGTGATATGAGTGTACTGTGCCCAGTAACTTATAATTTCAAAATACCTCACTGTAAGGGAAACATTAGTCGCAGGCATTACAACCCACAGAAAGCTAGACATACAAAAATAACTTGTTAAGGCAAGATAACCAATAATGTTTTTAAATATTATACCTGCTGACCCTTTGCAATAAAGTGTTTATTTATAATTCTGTCTGGCTACAGAATAACATCATAATCCTGCATGTGGCTGGTGGCTCCCGTGTTGGACAGCACGGGTCTAGAGAATTTAAATGACTTGCCCAGCCTTGCCCAGGAAGCTCGTGGTGGGATCAGAGCTATAGTCTGGGATTGTTCCTTCCTATCCAAGTCCCTCATGGAAGTTTAGAAGCTTCTCCTTTGGTGCCCAGCTGTCTATCCGTACTTATGACATCTTGTCAGGTGCCCCGGCCTGCTCCTGAACATCAGCCAGAACCCACTTCTGCTCTTTTTTGGCCAGGTAATACCTTCTAGCAACTTCCATTGCCTTCTTGGCATCAGTTTTTACATGGAAGGGTAGTGGCTAGAGAAGGAAATGTGTCCACATGACAGGTTTTTCATAAATATAGTAGGAGTGGTCAAGAGAAGAAAACCTCAGGAATACGAGTGGAAGCAGGTCATTTAATATACCAAATGCGTACTTTCAATGTATGTTTGTGTTTCCGAGTCCACGCTTGTTCTACTCGTGCATTATAGGCCAACACATCAGGAGACAAGGATTTGGGGCAAGAAATAGCGGCTTTAATTTGTAAAGCCAGCGGAGAAGATGGTAGACCAATGTCCTGGAGAACCATCATCCCAAGTCAGAATTCAGGCTCTTCTTATATTAAAAAGGGGAAGCGGGAATGCTTGGTTGTTGCAAACTTGGTGTATGAATTCTTTGTTGTTAGAATCCTTTGTTCTTGCAGCTCTTCACCTGGGTCAGATCCGTGTAAACCTCCAACAAGCAAATGTTATTTTCTATTCTGTATCTTGTTATCTTTATACGAATGGAAAAGTGATAATATCCTTCAAAGTCAGAGCCTTGAGAATAGGGTCTCCTGTATATTTCAGGATCTAGGCAACATTGTTTCAAAAAAGGTGCAGAAACAGCAAGACTAAGCCTAGGAAACAGGGCACAGGTTTAAAGTCAAAGGAACAGATCTAATATGGAGTCAGATTTGTTCTTTCCTATTTCAGTAGTGCCATGGAGAAGGCACTGTGGGCAGCTTTCTGTAGGGTCCTGGAGGCTTTCTCTTTCAGCCTCTGTGCGCCTCTATTGAAAACCCGTCATCGCTATCTGGCCTGCTGGAAAACCAGTCCGCCTGTTTTGCCCTGAAGTTGTGTTCTGTTTATAACTCATCTCTACTCCTTGGAAAACAACTCAATAAAAACTCAGTTGGTTTCCCACCAGCCCTGAGCAGGGGTGAGGGATAGCATGTTATTATTTTATAAAAAAAATATATAAAAAAGTTTTAAAACAGCACTGGGCACATAGGAGAGAGACAATCAATGCTTCCTGGCTTAAATCGAAAATGATGACTCAGTGAGTCTATGGCTGCTGTATTTGCTGAACTAGTTACTCCTTTGCTCCATTACACATTTATTTTAACTGAAAAAGAAATATATGCATATGGTTAAAAAAATTCAAACAGAGCAAAAAACACTCAAGTGAAAGAAGTTTTCCCTCATCCTCTGTTCTTACACGCCTCCCTGGAGATGCCAATGTTTACAATCCTTTGTGTGCTTTTCCAGATATGCTATGCAAGTTCCCACCAATGTATGTAAATTCCTTTAAAGTTTTACTTATTTTTAACTTTAAGGGATTTAAATCCTCAAGTGGCTTCTGCCACAGTAATAGAAAAGAAGAAATCTGACTCCATATTAGATCTGTTCCTTTGACTTTAACCCTGTGCTCTGTCTCCTAGGCTTCTTCTTGCTTGTAAAACAATGTTGCCTAGAGCCTAAAATATACAGGAGAACCTATTCTGAAGGCTCTGACCTTTAAGGGTATTTAACACTTTTCCAATCATATAAAGATAACACGTTGCAGAATAGAAAATAACGTTTGTTTTGTTGGAGGTTTACAGGGATCTGACCCAGGGAGATAGCTGCAAGAACAAAGGATTCTAACAAGAAGGAATTCCTACACCAAGAAGTTTGCAAAAACCAAGCACATAGGAAAGCAGCCTGAATTCTGACTTGGGGAGATGGTTTTCCAGGACATTAGTTTGCCATCTAGGTCTACAGAAACTTGCTATTCCATGCCCCAACACTTGGTCTCCCAACTTACTGGCCTGTCCTGCACTGAGGAGAATGAATTTGGACTCAATAACACTTCTACCTACCTAGCAAGTAGGACACTGGGACTGAGGGCAGCTCTCCCACACACAGGGGCCTACGGTGAGCCCTTGATTATTCCCCGAGGTTGGGGTGTGGTTTACCCAGGAGGGATGGGGACTCTACACCAACACTCAGGCAGTCTGCTCCTTCTGGGGCTCTGACATTTTACCTCCCGCTCCCTGCCAGCGCAACATTTGGGACAGTGGAGCTAAGGCAGAGATCGTGCCTGCCTGTTTCCCAGCGTGTAAAAGGGGAATATGTACTCTTCCCAAGGTAGTTCTGAGAAACAACACCTGCGGGTGCTTGGTTCCCTGAGCAACAGTAAACCTAGCTCCTTGTGGGGGCAACGGGTATGATACCCGTAGGGTTTCTGCAGAGACCTTAGCTGGAGGGCTGGGCCAGGGACGTAAAATATGAGCTGTGGGCAATGACGGGTAAGAGAAGGGTGTATAGGCAGGACTGCTGCCTCCTTCGGGGTGCCACAAGAGGTAAAACGCTTTCTCCCCATCTCTGTTACTCCCCTCCCAATTCCAGATAACTGCCTTCCCTCTGCTCCTCCTGTCCATGTGTCTCCCTCCACTTTTCCCCGCCTCCCCTCCTCCTCCCCTATTCTCCCTCCCTCGGTTCCCCTTCTCTCTCAGGACCCAGAGCGGATCGCTGGCCCTCCTGCGCATGCGCAGTTGCTGCCAGCTGGACCGCGGGTTGGAAGCTCCAGCTCCGAGCCGGGGATCGGCCCCAATGGCTTCTCAGCTCTGTCGCCCTGTAGGCCTTTGGCTACTGCCTGGGGCCGGGGCCTCTGGCTGTGGAAGTGCAAGGTGAGGGGATATCGGGAAAGGGGTGAGGCGGCTGCGGGAGGGCGGTCGGCGTGTCACAGCCCCCCAGGGCGCCAGTCAGCGTGTGTTCAGCTGGATTGCTCGGGCCAGACCCCTCTGCCCGCGCCACCTGCCCCGGCGCCCCGGCCACAGCTGCCCAGGGCCAGGTGTGCCCCTGCCGCCTCTTGACCCAGCCGGGCTCCCTTCAGTCCGCGGCTGGCATCCGCTTCCCCTCTCCCGCCCGCGAGTCCTCCCCTCCCGGGCTTCCTCTCCTAGGCCGCCGACCCGTCCCCACCACTGGGCGGGCTGTGTCCCGGGCGGGCGGGGTCTGCACACCCGGACGGGGCGGGCGGCTTGGGCTGGGGCTGGGGCTGGCCTCCGAGCGGGGCTGCAGCCCGCGTCCCCCACCCCGCTCTCCCTGCCCCGCGACCCAGGGGCTGCCTTCCTCTCCCTTTCCCGATCCCTGAGGTCCAGATTAGCGGCGTGGGCGCTGCTCCCCAGGCTGAGAGCCCGCGGCTGTAACTCCCAGCTTCTCCTGGTGGAGTCGGGAAAAGGGAGCGGCAGTGCTGAGGGAGCTTCTGTCTCCTTGATCAGGATTTCTGCCCCAGGTAAGTACCTTGAACACTTTCAGGTGTTATGATGGCGGTGCTTGTTGATGTCACATGTTTTTATACTGAGAGGGATTACAGTGGTGAAAGCAGGGCTTGGTTCAGTTAAAAATGAGCTGAAGGCATGAGGCTGTCTCATCCTCCATCATTCACTCTCCCAGGGTGAAACGTGAGACCGTCGATCTTAAAAAGATACTTATAGTCCCTAACTAGTCCAGCCCAGCTATTGTGTGTTAACAGGAACAGCACAACCCGAGGCGTTGGAGACCCAGGGACATTGCACTCCTAAAGAGCTCCTGGCAAAATCTGGTTTGTTTTGTTTTTTTTTTTTGTTTGTTTTACTTAAATTGTGGGACAGACTAGTAGTATAGAGGGAAAAATAATTGGCAAGAAGGATTTTTTCATATAACAGCTTTATTGTGATATTGTTCACACACCATGAAGTCCACCCACTTGAATGTTACAATTCAGCAGCTTTTAGCATATTCACATTTGTGCAACCATTATTATTCCAGAACGTTTTCATCACATCAGAAAGACCAGTTGAAATGCATGACCTATCCACCCCTTCCCAGTGGTGGTTCTAAAGAAGTTTCTTGGCTGTTCCTGACCATAAATTAACTTGTTACATTCCATGAAATATCTGGGAGGAATTCTAATCAGAATTGCAATGAATCTGTCTATCAAAGCAGGAAGAATTAATGTCTTTATGGCATAAACTTCTTCTACACATGAATATATCTGGGACCCTATCTTTTCATCTGTCCAGAGCCAGGCCTATGGGAAATCCTCATTAATTCTTGGGTTTGTGAATGATGAGATTCAATACATCATTAGATGCAACTGTAGCCTTTCACTGAAGAGAAAAGTAACCTCGTAGAAGCCAAGTGATTCTCTGATGGTTAGAATGAGTGACCGCCAGTGCTGGAGTATTCGAATGGACTTGGTGCATGCAGAGTTCTCCACCACCTACAGCTAAGGGGATTACCGTGTTCTTTTACTTTTTTTTTTTATGGCGTTGCTTTTATTTTTACTTATTATATAAAATTATTTTTTATTGAAGTGTTGTAAATTTACCATGTTAGCTTCAGATGTACAGCAGAGATTCAGTTATAAGCTTATGTATATGTATATAAATGTTTTTCAGATTGTTTTTAGTACAACTCATTACAAGAAATTGAAAATAGTACCCTGTGCTATATAGTAGGTCCTTGTCATTTATTTTATATTTATTAATGTGTATCTGTTAATCCTCCCTTTCCTGCCTGCTAACAACAGTTTGCTTTCTATGTCCATGAGTCTATTTCTAGCAGCACCGTTTTTGCTAGCAATATATGCTGGTTGGCTCTTTTCTGTTTCAGTAGTTCCATCTTATGTGTGGGCGTTTTTCTTCTGGTGGGCCTGTGTGTGGTTTGCACACGTGATAATAGAGATCTGTATTTGGGAGAACTCCAGGCCTCGTGTAGTCCCTCGTATGGAGTGCCCACTGAACTGATGCTTGAACTTGGAAAAAAACAGTAAATGTTGGAATTTCCACTATGGTTGAGACTTCCAGGTTTCTATAACCTCTTTAGCCCACCTAAATTTTGGCTGCACCCAATACTGGATAATTTGGTGGAACTTCATGGTATGGTGGTGTAGAGACAGGGCCTTGTATGCTTCTTCTCTTTCCTTTTTCTAACAATCATTTTCCTGGGCCTTCCAGGTACTCCCCCAGAAGGGCCCAGGGCTGGCTTGGTGCTGCACTGAGGCAATATTTGTTAATAAGTCCCTTTCCTCATCTCTTCTGAGCCTCCATTTCCTTCTCTGCACAATGAAGGCTTAGACTAGATAAGTGCTTTTCAGTTTCTTTTAAAGCCATGTTTCCTTTGAGAAACAGAAAATTCAAATCTCTCCTCCCATCACAACCCTTTAGATTTTGACACGTCCTCCAAGGAGTCACATAGCTCTTTGTGGTAAATTGACGTGATTGTGATTCCACGTGGCACAGAAAAGACTCTTCAGAGATTTATTGCAGGGAGAGGGCAGGAAAGGGGCAGTATGTCACACTTTCTTGTGTGAGCACTGGAGCAAAGGCTTGGGTTTAAATACAGTGTCTGATGTGGCATCCCTCTAAACTTGCACAATGTGATAAACCTCTATCCCTAGTTTCTTAATGTGTCAAGTTGGGGTGGTAATGTTTTAAGGCTTTTGTGAAACATTATACACATAAGCCATTTGTGTCTCGGTAGATACAAGACCTGCTAGAGAGTCGGAATTTCTTTAAAAATACATATATATTGTCCACATCACTCTGTCTGTGTGTATTTTGAAGTTCCTGGAGGGTGAGGGTTGAGTGTAATGTCCATCGTGGGACAGGTGGCCCATGGGTCTGTGTGCCTCAGATTGCCCCCTCCTCCCCAGTCCTCTTCCTCTCAGTCCAGGATGAAGTTCCCTAGTAGATTTACACACAGGTCTTGTGGAAATGGCTTTTCATTTTATTGTTTCACCAAGGAGGGTTGCCATCATGATCTCTGTGGTCAGGTTTTGGTGACCTGAAGGCTATGCAATTGGGGATTTCTATTTTATAAAAAGAAAGAAAATTACAAATACAAAATTAGACCTAGGTTGGTGGCAGGGGCTTTTGAAAGTGGGGACCATTAGCTTTTTTAGCTTCAGGTGCAGTGGCCTCTGGCCACGAGGACACATCCTCATGCTCTGAATTTGGAGGGACCAGTGGGTTCAGTGGGAATATTTACTGAGTGCATCTCATGGGCTGCGCATTCTCTTATTTGTACTGTGTGTTCCTTATTTGAGACGGTGAGCTGATTTAAACTCAATAGCCTCTTTAAAATAATAGACTTTTTATTTTTAGATGTAATGTAGATTCCCATGTAGTTGTAAGAGATAATATGGAGAGGGCCTATGGACTCTTTGCCCAATTTTCTTTAATAGTTCCATCTTGCAAAGTTGGGGTACTATTCATTCGTGACTCACTAACCCTTTTAGGTTTGTGTTATTGCCCTCATTTCTATTTATGAATAAACTGGTGTTGAGAGAAGCACACAGGTCTGCCCAGGTCACCCACGTGGTTAGTGAAGATTTGGGTGGAACGTGGGCTTGGCATTTCCAAGCAGTACCATTATGATGGTCTGTGGCAGGGAGCAGCATTCACTTTGCTTGTTTATTCATTCATTCAACAAACATTTATTGAATAAACTCTGTGGGTCAGATGCTTTCATAGGGTTATCTGATTCTTCAGCAGTATGGAGAATCAGGTAATGTTTTCTTTTTCTTTTTTTTTTTAATATGAGAAAAATATCTCTGAGAGGTTATAATCTCCCCAAAGGAAAAATAGCTCATAAATGAGGGATAGTACATTTGTACAGTTCCTTCTTCTTATGCAGGTGGTACCCTAGGCATTTTACATTTGCAAACTTCCATAATCCAGATATATTCTTGTAAGGCAAGAAGTTTTTTTTTAATTGAAGTATAGTCAAGTTTACAATGTTGTGTCAATTGCAAGGTGGTTTTTTTTGAATTTTGAATGGAGAAAATATTTTTTGAGGGGGTTAATTAAGTTTATTTATTTGTTTCATTTTTCTAAAATGAGGTACTGAGGATTGAGCCTAGGTCCTTGAACATGCTAAGCACGTGCTCTACCACTGAACTGTACCCTCCTCCCCAAAGCAAGTTTTCTTACCCATTATTCTGCACCTTAGGAGTTCAAATAAATTGGCGTTGAAATCCAGATATTTTGATCCTACTATGGTTCTTTGCATTATATCCTGCTGAGGGGTGGGGAAGCAGTTCCTTTATTCATTCATTTATTCAGCAGTTTTGAGCACCGACTTTGCATCAGGGCCTGCCTAGGTGCTTGGAAACAGAAAACAAGAAATGATCCTTTTCTGCAGGGGATGGAAGCCTAGACCAAAAGCTGGGTAATGTGATCTGAGCTTCAGTAGCCATGTGCAGATGCTGAGGACAAAATTATCCCCGATTTGCTTGGACTTCCCTTGCCTTCTGGCTGGTGCACACCAGGTCGCCGCATCCCAGTGAGGCCCGCAGCCCACAGCACAGTATGTACATCGATTTACCCTCCCTTCTCGGCAGGGCCTGCAACATGAACGCCCCTGACTACGTGCAGTGCGCTGAGGACCACCAGACTCTCCCGATTGTGGTCCAACCCGTGGGGATCATCTTAGAGAATTTCTTTTGCATCTATAATGGAATCTCCTTGGTGAGCCAGATCAGACCGTGCGGCTCCCAGTGGGCACTCTGTATCTACTATAGGTATCTCTATGTGCCCGAGAATGGATGGAGTGACTTCCAGACCCACCGCAATGTCATGGGCCTTGTCACCATTACTGACTGCCTCTTGGCCAAGACCTTCTAGAAGCTCCACGCACAGAGGAGCTGTATGGCACCACGCTCTACGACTCTCAGCTCTATGTCTTTGTGCTGTATGGGGAGGTGGCCGAGCAGCCGCACACCGACGTGGCCTTCAATCTACGAGGACTGCAGGGTGGTGGAGAAGAGGATCGACGACTTCACTGAGTCACTCTTCATCTTGCCCAAGTCCAAGTGGCTGGATGGGGACCCCGAAAATTCTGGGGAGAAGACCCCCCTCCTCTACATCCTATTTGAGAAGGAGGACTTCGTGGGACTGGACACAGACAGCAGGCAAGTCAACCTGAAGGCCGGGCCACCCTGGCTGTGTGACAGATTGCTTCCCTACATCCAGAATGGGATCATCAAGGAGGAGGGCTTTCTTGTAGCCAAGGCGGGAAGGAGGTGTAGCCCGCCGGTTTTCAGACGTTTAAAACTAAATCCGCCTTTGTTTCAGAGAGATCCTTTTAGGGTTAGTGTGGACACTTACTCCCCCTTTTCAGCCAGGACACTTGGGGGGACCCCTGGAGTTGCTGTCCAATAGAGTAGCCACAGCTACTGATTTTAGTAGTGCTGGGGAGGAGGCCGGTCTGAGCTGAGATGTGCTGTAAGTCAAATGCACATCAGACGCTGAAACTTGTCTAGTAAAAAGAATATAAACTATCTTGTTACTTTCTATATTGATTACACGTCAAAATGATAGTATTTTACATACAGTAGAATAAGTAAGGTCTGTTCTTAAAATCAGTTACTTGGTTTTTTTTTGTTACATTTTAAACGTGGCAACTGGGAAACGTTATTTACATGACTCTCATTTCATTCCTGTTGGACAGCCTGTCCTGGGACAGTTTCATCCCTTTGCTTATAAATGAGACTCTGAATCCCGAGACGCAGAACGAGGTGCTGGTTGAGCTCAGGGTGGAGCCGATGTCTCCTGCCTCCCAGGCCCAGCACCAGCACGGCTCAGGCCCTCTCCCCTGCCTGACAGCCACCATGCCAAGTTAGGACATCAGAAACACTGCCAGGGGCTTCCGAATTAGCTCCTTACGCAGGGAAAGGCGTGTCACGGTGTATGGGACACAGCAGGGAAAAATTCGTCCTCACTTTGTCCCTGTGATTAGGTCAAAGGCCCCACTCTGCCTTGGAAGTGCAGACGATCACTTCTGGGCTGCCTAACCCCTCACCCTCTACTATGTTTCCCTGTGTATCTTTCAAGCTGTCCCTCGGGCAGAAGAGGGTGAGACGTCTTTGCCGAGAGGTGGTCCCCCTTTACTGGGGAGAGTGAGGTGAGCTGTGTCCCCCCGGCCTACGGCCTCGGGCCTTGAGTCTGGAGAGCGCTCATGGCGGTCCCACAGGTGACGGTCGGAGGACATGGTACGTGCTGCCGGGCCCGCTCTGCAGGAGGGGCTCTGTGATTCTCTGTGATTCTAAGGTCAGATTCTACTTTCCTGTTGTTGGTAAGATGGAGGAGAAGATGCCAGAGAATTGATAAAAAGAAAATCCACACCAGTCCTGTGAATGACAGACACAGGGGATCCGTGTCCCACCTGCGTGTGGTGCCTGGCAGGCTCTGGAATAATTTTCACTTCCTCCCCGGACATTCCTCTATGGCTTAAGGAAGGGGAGAGGCATGTCGTGGCCATGATCTGTACTTGTCCTCACAGGGCCCTGTGATCTACATGCCCACACTACACTTCTGCTCCTTGGAGATGAGGTGTCAGGTTTAGGAAACTGGGCACTGCTGAGGGCATAGCTGCCAGAACCGTGCTACACCAAGGCTGGCTCCGTTCACCTCACCTGTCACCTCCTGTTGAGTCCTAAGGCGTCATTCAAGGTAGGTGCATCGGTGCAATGAAAGCAGGGACCTCCTTCACCCCCTGGACAGACTGGTGGGTGATCAGTGGAAGCCTGGAGCCCTGCCCCAGCCCCACGCCAGTGCCTCCTATTTTGTCATAGGAGGCACTGGTGACATTTTTGCTCAGCAACTGCTTGGCTCTGATTCTGCAGAGCCAACAGAGAATGCCAGCTTGTTTTTGCCTTTTGAAGTCTGCCCTTGGGATTTGGCGGAGTAGCTGGATGTGTGCTTAGCCCATAGTGGTTGACACTGTCACCATTGTTTACCCAGAACCTCGTGTACCAGGCATGGCTGCCGGCATCAAAATACAGCAGCGCATTAAACCTCCCTCCTGGTGGGTCTGTCTGTTCTGGTACCATAAGGGCTCAGCCAGCATCTGAACGTCAGTGAGATAACGTGGCCAATGAGCTCGGGTCAAGCACGTTCTCCGCCAGTGACTTTTACTCCATTGTTGCTTTTACTATTACACAGTCATTAATTTTTTAAACAATGCTTTGGTTCAGGAGCAGAACCTAATTCTCCCCTGTTCCTCTTGGTGGGAGTGAGTAAAGTTGTCCAGCTTGAAATGCGACCACATTTTGTAGCTCAAAAGCTGTCTACACGCATCTAGGTGAAGTTTTGGTTTGGGGCGCTGACCACGTTGGGGTCCCCCGGCAGCATCGCTCCCCTCAGGCCCCTGCCTTCCCTGGATCAGGAGGTGAGGGTGGGTCTCACCGTCCCCGCGTCCCTGTCCTCATCACACTCACGTAATTTCTTGTAAATGCTGTCAAAGTCATTTTTGTTCTCGTGTGTTTCTAATTTTGGCTGTTCCTCTATTCCTTTTTCTATTTTCCTTTATCCCTTATACCACCCCGTGAGCATGTTGTTCGGTCTGAAAATGTGGGCTGTGCACACCCTGCATTGGAATAGCCAGATCGCCCTCTGTGCCGTCTCCATCGCTATAAAAAGCAAAAACTTAACAGTTGCCATGATTCGTATATTATCCTAGTCATCTTATTTTCTACTTTTTTGGAATTTTTGCTATGTTAGCACATCACCCACTGGAGTTTGATATCTGTTAAAGTCCTTGCTTTGAGGAACCTGTTAGTTCGTCCTTATATTTGGTAACAAATGCTCTCTTACTAATTTTGTTTATTTGTTTTGAAGAAGTGAGATGCGAATTGATTTAGGCGGCTGCTGAGGGATTTTTTTCATGGAGTATTTAAACTTGGAAAGTCAAAATCTGCAGCACCTTGCTTGATTCTGGCTTTTACACAAACGTGCTCGGCACACGGTTCCTGGCTGTCGCTGTGTGACGTGCGTGACGGCGCTTCCTGGCCGGCGGTCACTGGTGAGGAAGTGGCCGGCTCGGGGGTGAGCAGCTGCAGGGGACGCTGTTGGAGGAAGCAGTCACCGGTTTTTTGTTTTTTGGTTTTTTTTTTTGCATTCACCTTCCCAGTGCCATTTACTTTACTTTGCATTCATAGAGGGGCAGGAGCGGGCCTAAAACCATGCCACTCTTTTGTTCCCTTTATGAGGCTGGTTTTTCTAAGTATCAGGAAAACATTGCCTTTTCCTAAGTAACTGGTTCACTTGGATGTGGTGGACACAGGGACCGCTAAAGGGGACCGTAGCTTCCTCTCTGCTTCAGCCAGTGGGCATTCAGAGCCAGGTCTGTGGTTTGCCTCAGCAGCCGTGCAGGCCTCCCTGCACCGGCCTTTACTTTTACCCCTTTTTGGCAGTAAATAGCTGACTCTGTGTCTGTTGCAGCTGATGTCCACCACTGACGGCCGTGTGGTTATTTTGCGGTAGTGAGTCTCCAACACCCCTGTCAGCCGTGAAGGGACCTTGCATTCTCACCCCGACCCTGGTTCATCTCACCCAGGGAAAGGGCTTGGCCACCACCGTCATGCTGGACATGAGGCCTTGTTTCTCCTTTCATGCTCTGGTCCAAATGTGGACACTTCATCCTTCACTGACTTGGTCTCGCTTGAGACAGTCCAGACTTTCTGAAAGAGTCCATCACATTCTGGGGGGGAACAGAACAGAAGTAAGAGTCGCAAGTAGGAGTCTAGGCTGTCTGGGTTGGCAAATGCAGGCTGGGATCTGTGATGGCCGGTCTGTGCCCTGGAAACTGGCCTTTCCCGTGGCTCCCGAGAGAAAAGGGGTCGGAGCGAGAACAGACTTGCCTGGGTTCCTACCATCCTCATCTGCTCACTGACAGGAGTGTCAGCTAACTAGGAGCTCCCCCAGACCTCGGGCCCTTCAAACCTCAGATCACGGGAGATCCTTGAGTCCCTTCTTCTGGTCCTTCTTTGTGAGAATCCAGTGCCTTCTGAGGTGGCTGGCAGCAGGAGATGCCTCCCCCTCCAGGGAACACCCTTCGGAGGACTGTGACACAGTGCACCTTGCTGTGAGCTTGTGGGTTTCCATCGTGCTCCCTGCAGAACCAGACTTGAGACTGGCTTAGCGACAGAAATAACAAGACTGATTCCAGGGCAGGGCCAGGTGGAGGGAACAGTGGAAATTGAATGTGACCTCAAACACCTAGGTGGGTGCTGGGGCTGTTACTAAAATGGGGAGCCTGGGAGGTACCTGCCAGGAATCGAAGTCTAGAGTAAATGGTGGACATAAGGCCTTTTTTTTTGACATATGGCATTTTTAAGATGCCATTTGTCATCCAAGTTAGGACTTCCAAGAGGCACTCGTGTCTATGAGCCTGGGGCTCAGGTGAAGGAGCCGGACTAGAGATACACATTGGGATTCGTCATTCTTAGCTGGTGTTCACAGCCGTGCAAGTGGATCAGCTCATCTCAAGAGGTGCAGACTGTGTCTGAGGGGGGGCAGGGCTGTGCCTGGTTTGGAGGAAAGCCCGGACCATGCAGCTTTGGTGTGTCAGTCAGCGGCGTTTGTGATTTTCAGAGCAATGGCATTTATCCTTAAGGTTCTGGGGGGTGGGCAGGGCCACACAGGAAGAAATCTGAAGAGAGGGTTTTGGCCACGTGTGCGCGTCTTGGGACGATCCAGAGGCTGCAGGGTCCAGAAGGGGAAACTCCTCAGAAGCTGGAGTCGGAGTGGGGAGTTGGGAGAATGTAGTCACACTCTCCTGTGATGAAGGGAGGGAGGCCTAGGGAGTCCGCACCCTAGCGGACTCTCTTTCCCACGAACAAAAGGCAATCAGACAGAAGATTTGAGGTAAGAAGGGATGGGCGTTGGGAGAGGAGCCAACCTGGAGAACGGTGGTTGAACAATTCTTGAATAGTCTCCCTGAAACATAGAGTTAAAAAAACCCAGACTCTTAAGAATATTGATAGTGACTGGGGAGGAGGCAGTTGTTTTTCTGACCTCCTAAGGGTAAGGTATGTATCCGGGGATATACAGAAGAATCGGGCAGTCTGTTCCTGGGGCTTCACCCTTACCAGGGGGAACAGTGCAAGTTTAAAGGGGGAGAAGGGCAGCGGAGGGAAACTAGCCAGGTCCCGTGTCACGTACCAGTCGGCCGCCCTACTTGCGTGTTGCATTCACATCCATGCCTCCCAAGTGGGCGGTGGCAGCCCCGTTTTGAAGATTGGGAAGCCTCCTCAGAGGTTTAAGGAATTGGTTCATTTAGCAGCTAGTAAATGCTGTAGCAGGATTCCAGCAGGGCCTTGTCAGACTTCAAGGGCATGTTCTCTCTACTAATTCCGGTTGTACCTGAAATGGTGAAGTGAGTCAGTTTCGGAGCCTTTCAGAGAAAGTACGCTTTAAGTGCCTCAGGACTGTTGCACAAAGCTCAGTGTTCTTTCATGGTTCGGAACCACCGCAGTGCTTTTTGCCCCACAGATGTAAGGTCTTACTCCTTTGACGATGGCGTGGTTGTAAATGACATACAGGTGCAAAACCACACTTAGCAGCTTCTGAAGGGAAACTCTCCTGTTCTCCCTTGATCGGCTTTCTTCCACGGGATGTAACTGTGCTGCAGCTAAGGCCTGAGCTTTCCGTATGGAGTGAGGGTTTGATATCCAAATTTAGCATAAAACAGTCAGATGGAGAAAATCGAAGATGACAATATAATTTGGGGTTTCATTAGACAAGACATACTATCTGTTAATGGCTCATAAAGCTAATGAAATTGAGTACAGAACATTGCATTTCTTACTTTCTACTGAGAGCTGTCTTCCAACATAAGGTTCTCTGCTTTGGAACTTCAGCTCAGCCACTAGGGCGCCTGTCATTGTGTTGGTGTGATTGCATTTACACAGTGCATGTAATCTGGGCTTCCTTAGCCCCAAACACTCCAGTGCAGAATCATAGGCTGTAGCCATCACTTAGTTATACAAATACTTCTAAAACTATATGATACCAAAAAAAATAAATAAATAAAAATAAAGAGAGAGAGGGAGATTGCCTTTATCAAAGTTCCTTTGGATTTTAACTGCAAAGTGTTGTTGAGCAGCTCTGGTTTCCTTTGGATATGAATATATACATTTCTTTGCATGTAACTTGGATTTCAGGCTTGAACACCAAGCTCTTGTTTTCCATGAGCCACAAAAATCATAGCCAAATGACACACGTATGAAACAGTTTATTCTTTTTATCTGAGACAGAATCCTTGAATTTGGGACTTGAGCTGCGACTTTCCTGTTTGCTCTTCCCACCCCTCTTGTCACCTCACTCCTTTTTCCCACGTGGCCTCCAAGAGGTCATGGTCTCATAGGAGCAGGTGGACAAATACCAGTTGGTCGCCAAGCAGTGCTGCTGTAGATGGAGCCCAGCCAAGAGCTAAAGGACATCATCAGGGAGGACTTCCTGGAAGAAATTGGCTCTACATTCAGTTCTGGGGACAGAGTAAGAGTCAGCCAGGGGAAGGAATCAAGAGGGTGACTCAGGTGGCAGGAGCAGCCCGGGTAGAGGCCTGGAGGCTTGTGGGGTGGGGACTCAGGGAGACTGCCCTGTGTGGTCCAGGGTGGTGGGTGATCCTGCTTTGAAGGACACTGGAGAGGGCCTAGGGGTGGAGGGCTTTGGAGGAGCTTGGTTTTTACTAGAACTGACACAGAAGAGGCAGTGAAGGGTGTCAGCAGGAAGTGACCCTTAGGAGAGCAGCTCTGCCTGTCCTTTTGAGTCCCACCCCTTCATTCTTTTATTCACAACACACGCAATTCTGAGTGTCTAGGGGAGAGGGGGTGGACCCACAGTAGTAAGCAAAATGTACTTGCTTCTTGAGAGCTTAGCAGTGTCAGAAGTTGACTTAGATTAAAATGTTTTATTAACACAGCAGGGCACCTAATCCAAAGTGCGGAGGTTGGAGGGAAGGAAGACTTCCTTGACAAACAGTTAAAATGAGCCTGGAGGCTAGTGGGAAGTAGCAGCAGGTCACGGGGCCCCTGAGGTCACTGGGGACCTGGTACTGAGGTGAGGATGGACAAGCAGGTTCGGGGGTGGGGCTAGAACTCTACCAGGGAGACTTTGATGGGTTTGAAGTGGGGGAGATGTAATCAAATTTGTGCTTTGGGAAGGCTGCCTTAGCTGTGTGTGTGTGTGTGTGTGTGTGTGTGTGTGTGTAGCGGGGAAGAGGGGGAGGGTGTCACCAACTGGGAGGGTCATTAGAAGACCATTCACAGGCTCGGAGGCCACCAGTGGGAGAGGGGCGTCGGGACTGCTTGGGGACCGCAGGGGCAGAGTGGATGCCGGGTTTCCTTGTGTGGAGGGCTTGTTAGCGGGGTCGCTCTAGCGACACCTTGTGGCTGGAAGTAAACAGATGGAGGCCGCCAGGTGGACTTACCTCTTCTCTCCTTCCCTGCCTTGTGTGATGATCTTAGCTCTGCCAACATATGGAACAGAAGAGCTAAGTTCCAGAGTAGCCCAGGACTTTGCTGGGCTCGTTCAAGTGAGAGCAGATAGGATTTAGGCTTGTGTTGAGATCTGTAAGTTAACTTAGCTAGAAACGTCCTGTCTTTTGGATTTTCATAGGGGTAGTAATTCTTGATAAAGATTGCTTTCTTGGTGAGAGGAATTTTAATACAACTGATGTCTTTCTCAAAAAAATATCTTATCTTTTAAGAAATTTAATATTCAAAATAATAGGAATATTTTAAAATTATAAACTAAGGCTTTCGTGTAGTTTCTTTGGTTTCTGAGTTGATGTGTAGGTAGACCCTTTGCATTACATAATAGCACATCTTTGACAGTATTTAAAGAGCTGTTAGTGAGCGCCCCCAATTTGAAAGCATCATTAAAGCTTGCTCTGAAATAGTGAAGTCATATAGGTCTTGTTTGCAGAAGCCAGATATTTGGTTTATAATCTGCAGCATAGCTCCCTTTATAAAATAATAATAGATTCAAAATTAACAAAGTGGAAAATAATTGATTTTTTTTAAAAAATGAAACATAAACTTTCTTGTGCTATTGTTGCAACTGGAAATTTTGAAAAGAAAAATCCTATTGTAATATCATCTAAGTGAAATACATATATGTCTGTCACATTTGAATAGTAACTGCACAGTGGTTTTTGAAGTCAGGATCATTCCAGCTCAGATACTGGCAGTGATGGTTGCTGGTTTTCAATGGAAGAGCCTAAATTTGCTTTCTTAGCTTTATTCTTTTCTTTTCTTATATTTTCTTTTCTTTTCTTTTCTTCTCTTTTCTTTTCTTTTCTCTCTCTCTTTTTTTTTTTTTTTTGGGTAGTGCGAGGGTTGAGTAGTGCTGTGCCAGCATGATTTGGGGGCAATTTGTGGGCAGATGTCGTGCAGCAGCAGTGAGATATTTCCATGCATTTTACTTTCCGGACATCACCAGGGAACATGTGTGGTTTGTGCCTGCAGGATGGGATGCTGCAGGACTCCCTGGTCCATCAATGTTATGTCTTGGAGCTGCTCCGGTCAGTGAATGATTTTCTGTGGCTTGGAGCTAATGTGGTCTGATGCAGATGATCAGATGTGTAACTAAAGTACTGTTACTTGAAATAAGAGAAAAGCTAGCAAAAATGTCTCTAAAATACAGGATGAGGGAGGAGAATTGGCTGAGCTGCTTACAGTGGGGAATATTCTCAGGTGACTCCCTCACTGTGTCTCCTGTCACTATCCCCCACAGCCCTGCATGGCAGTCCTACTGAAGCAACCATGCACTTTCTCAGAAACGCGCTGAATTTCCTTGTGCCTCTGATTGTTCACTTTTTTTTTGAAAGCACATCTTGCCCTTTGCTTAAATGCCATCCCTGCTAGCCACCACTTACACTCATTCTTCTGGACCTCGTCCATATATAGCTGCTGAATGAAAGAACAAAATGTAGTATCTCCATTTAGTGGAATATTATTCAGACATAAGAGTGAATAAAAAAGAAAAAATAAATAAAGGGGAATATGAAAAAAGCCATCTGCTCTGGGTAGTCCACCCTGACTGCTCAACCCGGCCTTTTCCCTTTGAAACCCCATCCCTTATACCCCACTCTACTATTTTTGATAGTATTTACCACCTTCTAATAAAGTTTAACATTTTCAAAAAAAAAGAGACATGCTGATACCACTTCAACATGGGAAAGCCTTGATAACAGCACGTTAACTGAAAGGAACCAGACACAAACAGCCACATATTGTTGATTTCAGTGATCTTAGAAATGCCCAGAATTGGCTCATGCAGTGGCAGAGAGCAGATGATGGTTGCAAGGGGCTGGGTGGAGGGGGGTTGTGGAGTGACTGCTAGTGACAGGGGTGTTCTATTGGGGTGATGAAGTGTTCTGGAAATAGATGGTGGTGAGGGCTGCACAACCGTGAGTGTGCAGAAGACTGCTGAGCGCTGTCTCTGGGAGTGCTTGTTGTTGGGGCGGCTTTATTTTGTTCTCATCCTGTAATGTGAAGGGTCATCTTGTGCTGAGACCATTCAACTCCTGTGAGTGGTAAGGCTAAGAGACTTTGCAGAGTCATGTTTCTTTTTTCCCCCTTGCTGAGTGTAGGCAAAAATGGTTTAAGCCTGAGAAAGTGCTGCATATGCAGAAATGTCTTTCAGTTTTGGCTGGTGTAAAAATCTTGTGAGCTTTTTAATCATTTAGGACAGTCTGTAGGGGGAAACAGCCTGTGAAGCCTGGGTGAGACTTGGAAGAGCCGCGCTACCCTCCCAGACACGGGTGGGGATTTCACCCCCATTCAGGCAGTGAAGGGCCAAGACCCGTGAGAGGAGTTGACAGTCATGAATATTTATGTGTATCCGCTGCTTCATCTTGGATATTAATTTCTAGCTGAGTCATTTTGTGGCGGCAGCCTCATCCTACATCAGGAATTTATAGTATCTGCTCTTTGAGGTGAAGAGCTGACAGACTTGATTATTTAACAGTCTATCTTGTATTGATATCTCAGATTCCTTTGTCAATCGCAAAACAGCAGAAATACAGACGTCCTTTAATGCCGATGTGACCTGGAGCAGGTTTAGTTTCTGTACCTCAGTGACCTTATCTGCGTGTGGGGAAGATGATAACAGTGCTTCCCTCAGAGGGGCTGGTGAGAGGAGACTGAGAAGCACAAATGGAAGACTTACACGAGATGCTCATGAATGACAAAATTTAGTGCTCTCAGCCTGGTGAGGCCTCAGGGGCAGAGATGTCAGAACAGAGCAGTCCTAGCCGGAGTTCGATCCGCATTGGCAGGTTTTATGATCACTATCACCACTGTGGGTTATCAGGTAGTTTTAAGACTTGGTAATATGAATTCATGAATAATGTTAAAGACTAGACAACTCAGATCCGGTTTACATAGTTCTCAAGATTTCCTGTGAGAAATGGATATTTTTTCCCCATCTTAAATCTGAGTGGATTCTCTAAAAAAATTCTGTAGTCCTCCATCTTTTTCCTTTAATTCTCCTTTTTTTTAAATAAAAGTTTTTAAATGGAGTTACTGGGGACTGAACTGAGGGCCTCATGCGTGCTGAGCACATACTCTCTCAACTGAGGTATACTCTCCCCCATAATTGTTTTAAACTTTACTTTCTTAGTATTCAGAGGTTAGAGGCCTCTAATTCTTTTTTTGGAGACTTGTCCATAAACCGGTAAATCTAAAATTAATGGACAAAATTTGGTTTATTAAAAAAATCATTAGAACTTTTATCAATCCATTCAAAAGGAAATGCTTATTGAGTTAAAATGTTTCTCCTTTATGGTGATTTCTAATTTTTGGTCTAGCTTAACTTATTAAAAGTAATCCTCATCATCATAATGACCAAGCTTGCTGTGAGTGGACACCTACCAAAGGCTAAACTGTTTTTCTCATGTTTTACTTCAAAGCAGGTGTTTGACGGTAGGTATCAATGTCTCCTTTTTGCAGCTGAGGGATTGAGAGGTGGGCAGCTTGTCCCAAATCAAACGCAGCTGGCGGTGCCTAGCTCGGTGCTGGAACCCAGGCTGCACAGGATGCATTCTCAATTTCTCCTCTGATCAGCCTCCCGTTGAGTGGTTTCCCGAACTCCTGTGAGTCCATAAATGACCGATTTTGGCGATCTCAGCCTGATGAGGCCTTCAAAGGAGAGACACCAGTGAGAATGTGAGACAGAGCGGCATAAATTAAAATTGTACATTTTCACAAATGTTGCATTCTCAGGTAATGACTTAAATAGTTTATGTTTTCTTTATATTAGTGCTATGTAAGCACTAAAAACAAAACATTAAAAATGATTATAGTGCAAAATAGGAGTGGGCTTTGAAAGTCCAATCATTGCTAATGATGTTGCTTGTTTTTCTCTAGTGGTGCTTATTGACAGAATAATTTACAATGACTGAATTTGTTTTATGTATGTAGTCTTAGTATGGAGGAAAAGTTTGTCAGTGCATATTGAAAGTAAAATCTTTACTCTTTTCTTTCCTGATGATAAATATGTACGTTGTTTCCATGGCTTAAGTATATTTCCTCATTTGTGAAATTTGAGTGATGCCGTTTACCATGTCTGACTGTGAGAGGTAGACGCCTTGTATACAAAGCATCCAAGAGCTGCTTAGTAAAAATGTGCTGTCACAATGACAGATAGTTTAGAAGGATCAACTGTGAATACTAAAGAGGGTGGCTTGTTTCTGATGCATATTCAATATGGATATATATGAATATGGCTTAAAGTAACAAGGATTCAGGGTTTTGTGTGTGTGTGTGCGTGCAGTATGAAGTTTTAATGAAATCTGTATCATTCTATTGAGACAGGGACTAGTTAAATTGACTTAAGCAGACGACCTTGAAGATTATTTACACAGAATGTGTATTGTTACAACTCAGTGTTCATGCTGCCGTGTAACTATACACTCAGACATTTAAATTCGTAGGACTCTGACCAGAAGCATTAAGTTTAGAAAAATCCACATTGATCATTTTCAGGGAATAAGCTTCTCTCTTTTGTGATTAAAGAAAATTTTGATTTATTTTTCTGCACTCTTAATAGGTTTTAAAATATCAAAACATTGATTTGACATGTCAGCTTTTTTAATAGAAAAAAGCTCATGCTGTTTTAATATGTAAATAAATGTTTTTGTATTTCAATACACTTCTATGATTTCCTGGCTCTTTGAGAAGTATTTTGCAAGATACTTAGATTACTTCCTGTTGGAAAAATACAGACATGACTTTTATGAATATAGGCCTAGTACAGTTCTGTTGGTTTTTGCTACAGTGCAAGACATGAGGACTAGGAGAGCAGTATGTGCTACATAAGCTTTTAGTTATCTGATTCTTGTTTCTGATCCACAGGCAATTTTTGTGTTGCACCTTTCCAGGCAACCAGGAAGGCCTTTTAAGCCATAGGTGGCGCTGTTACACCTTCTTACAGTCTTAACTTTCCTGTTTGTAAAGGAAGTCTTAAACAACGTTTTTTTTTTTTTTGATTCCTTTGCTTAGTGCTTCAGGGTAGCACAATGTCCATTATGTCTGACTACCTGGAACTATTATTCTGCTTATGTCTTAGTTTTATTCTATCATCTCGCTGTGAACATTTCAGACTTCCTGTGCAAACAGTTGCAACATCGGACTTTTCTTGCAGTGTTAGAAACCAGTGAGCCGGGATTTTATAAAAGAGCTAGAAGCGGCCTCTGGAGCACCTTAAAGCTGAAAAGTGTACTGAGTTCCCTAAGTATTATCCCCACCGCTGTGTGTCAATGGGTGGTAGGAGATTTGGTACATATACAAAGGGGTGTGGTGTTTTGACTTGGGTTTGCGTGCACGCGCTGCCACTGAGCTACGTGATCCTGAGTCAGTTCTTTCTGAGTTTTTCCCTCGTCTGTGAGATGGGGACACTCATTTCTGCTTTGTAGAATTGTGAGAATTAGAAATTATGTAAAGTGTTTAGCACAGTGTGTATGACAAGAGGGCTCATAATCTTAACTGCTGTTTGGTGTGAAGCCATCATTTGATAGTCTTTGGCAATTACTGAGAAACAGGAAAATAAGAAAAGCTGGTTTTATGATGAAAGATATTTGAGGAGGTTCCATAGTTCCTATACACATAATTTAGCATCAGCAGAGTCAGGACAGTTACACAGTCGCACTGAACCAATGTTAAGCCACAGAATTTTTGTTACTTCATATATGTTGGGGCTTAAGGGGACCCAATACTTATACACATGTTGTGTCCAGCAGCCAACTGAGAGATGACAAAGAAGAACAGGCAGGCGATAAATGTCTCCTTTATTACTGATGAAGCCACGTTCTCCATGAAATTCAGGGCTGTGGGAGAGTGAGTGTCATGACACTATGTCCCAGAATTAGAGACTTACGCAGTCCCAGGTAACTCTGGTCCACAGCGAGCATTCCCTTGAGAGATTCTGACCCATAATGCACAGGACTGTCTTGCCATGGAACTGAGCATCCCGGCTGCTTCCTAAGGGTGGCCAACACTGGAGGGGAAGGAAAGCTTTCATATGCCCTGCTTGTCTCCCCGGACTCACACCTCAATCTGTTAGTGTGAGGAGGGCTAGCCGTGGGCCAGTGGTCAGGGGTGTGAAGGGAGAAGCAGTCTCCCATGGACCAGAGGAGTGGGGAGGAGGGAATCCCCCCTCAGATTAAACAGGTGGTGGCTTGAAACAGAAGGGTGCTCCTCAAGAGTTTATAAGAGGGGAAATAAGTATTTCCTTTGGGACTCAGAATAGTCATGAAACACAGAAGATGATTAGATGGGAGACTTGTAAATCACTTTCTTATTAATTTGAAATTTGTTGGGCACCAAAAATGTGCTACATTCTTTTCTGAGAGTTTTACAGAAATGAATCCTCCAATTTTCACAACAAGTGAGTAAGAAAGATTTGATTGTTATCCCAGGTTTACAGTGTGGAAATTGAGGCACACAGAGGGTAAGTAATTTGGCCAAGGTAACAGAGCTAGTAAGTGGCAGAGCTGATTAAATCCTGGCTATCTGGTTTCCAGGCTCCCAGGGATGGGCTTTGGGTGTTTACAGGTATCTGCATCCCTGGATCTCTGTACCTCTGCATCAGTTAGACCAGAAAGGACAGGGAAAGTGGAGTTATACAGGTACTCACAGTCGTGTTTCAGCCACTGTCCATGGAGTGTGCCCCGTGATTGGCATTAATTGTTTTCCAGGCAGTAGATCTGTTCTTATAACAGAAATTTAGTCCATTGAGTTAATCTAGAAACCCTTCCTGCTCTGCTTCTGTCCACGCTTGCCATGTGACTGCCTGCCCGAGATTGGGCCGTGGAGGAGAATCTGTACTCATGGTTGAACTCTGATATTTCAATCTGGTTTGTAGTTTCACATCTCCTGTTACATTAATAAATTGAATTTCTGGTTTTCTTGCATCAGTGTGTCATAAGTTTGCTTAATGTGAAACCAGTCCATGGGAGCCGAGGGGTGCTGACGGTATAATTTCTGAGCATGTGGCATTTCTACCCGTGCAGAAATGGCTGGAGGATGTCCACCTTCCTCACTGATTTCTCCCAGCAGCAGGGTCCTCTCCCACCCCCGGATGTGAGGATGGGATCTCTCTGAGTAGGCCATTCAGAGGCCGAGTCCACCAATCCGAAAATGATGAAGTACCTGGAAGTGGGTTTAATAGAAGAAAAGGGCTTCCAGGTAGTCCGATGGGCTGTTTGAGTCCGTTTGGTGAAAAGATGTCCACTGTCTGTGGTTGAGCTGCTTCTTTGCTGTTTAAAAGTCTGTATTACATGAAGGGATTTTAAAAAGCAGAAAGGTGTGATTTCAGGTGGTACATCCGCACCGGTGAGTAGTGCCGGATGACCGCCTGTGTGAGGAATAGACAGAGTCTTACAAACTTCATAAAACAGCTTTTAAAGCTCTTCCATCTGAGTGCACTTCGTATGGGGTCCAGTTCATGACTGGTCGCGCTGAGAGGGCACGTAACTGATGATGGCAGAAAGGACACGGAGGCATCAAAAAGGTCCCAGACATGTTCTGTGTTTAGAGGATGGGGCACAGAGTAACATATTTGAGCTGGTTTTTCATTGAACACTTTTGAGTATTTTCTAGGACTCCCCAATCCCCCATGGTTCCATGCAGCTGGGTGTCCCCTCAGTGCAGCTCTGTCAGCGCTTGCCCTGGGCTGATGCGGTGTCACGGGGAGCAGGACGGTCAGTGTCCCCGGCTCCTCCGAGCTCCGTCTCCTCATCCGCAGAGCCGGGTTTCTCATCCGTGTCTACTTAGTAGGATTGCTGAGAATCACACGTGATGGTTGTCAGGTGTGATTTGTGGTTGTCTCTGTGATTGGCGTATAGTCAATATTTGATAGAAACACTTGTTTTTTATTATAATTGTGGCTCCTAGATTGCAGTGGTTTTTAGTCTGCATTTATTTTTTTATATAAATTTATTCTTATTTTTAAGTAAGCACTTGTATTTATTTATTTTCATGAAGGTACAGGGGATTGAAGCCAGGAACATGTGCGTGCACAACAGGTGCTCTACAGTGGAGTAATACCCACCCTCCTTGTCTGCACTTAAAAATAAATATTTCAATACACAAAATATTTCTTAAACACCATCATGGGTCCTATTTTCTGCATAGACAATTGAATACATATGCCATCTCAATAAGAATAAATGTCATAGGGACATACCTTTCTAAATCTGTTTACGTGTTTTAAAACGATCATAGCTAGTGAAAAACACGAGTCTTGGATCCACTACTTCTTAGGGTCTGCTTTGCCATCATGGGGAATTACATTCTACAGAGAAGGCTAATTGGATCTCATTGATATTTGGATGATTTTGCAATGTTCAAGGCTTTCAAAAGCTGACCGTTTTGTATTTTAAACTAACTACAAAGTTATCTTCTAGAAGTTGTAAGTCCTTAGCTTGTGAAGTGCCCAGTAATTCAGTTTGTATATGTCTGTGTCTCTGTGAACGTGTATGTGTGTGATTTCAGGAATGTAGCAATAAGTTCCATATAGCCTTCTGAAATCTTTCTCCTCCAGTTCAAGGTGTAGGTATATATTTACACAAATAAATTGATACTCTTTTGTGATTTGGCATATTGGTGGGAATAAGAGGTTCTCATAATTGTTTCAGAAGGGTTGGGGAGCATGAGCTTAGAAAATGGGAGGAGATAGAGGCAGGGAGGTTCTTTAAACTTTGTGCAAGATGAGAAACAGTAGCTTTTCTTTTTTCTTCTAAAGCAAACTGGCACTGAATTGTAACATACTAATACTCAGAATTGCTTTTCTGATCAGAGACAAGTGCCTCAGATTTTTCAAGGCAACATGAATGATGAAATGTGTTTTAGCAGTTATCTTTAAAAGTAGTTTTATTTTTCAAGTATAAGTCTATAGACTGTTCTTTTTTTCCAGCTGTACAAGAATTTCTCATTGATCCAGGTACGTGATCAATGTGTTTAGTTTCTTTGGGTTATTTATTTTTTTTAAGTGCTTGATTCATTCTGGTGTGAATGAATGTTTAAAATTTCTGGATTTTGATCTTTAAAACTTGCTGATTTATCAGAACTGCAAAAAACCTGATGTTTGTTCCTTGTTTGGTGGGGCAACCTATTGATTTATGTTGTCTGTTATAGAGGGAAATTCTTCCTCTAGCCTGTAGATAATTAAGTGAATGGTTTGCAGTGTGCCTTAAAAATTATTTGAATGCATTGAGCATGTTTGTCCAGTGAATTTTGGATTGAGTCATAATAATGACTTTGCTTTGATTCTGTGGCTTTTGTCCTCTCCACAAGAATTTGAATTCTCTGTTGCATTTTGTATTCGTGTTCTTAACAGGGGAAGGAATTTTGCATTTTTTACAGAGGTGGGTTTTCCTATCCCCTCTGAATTCCTTCTGTAATTGATACAGCGAAAATCTGTTATTGCAGTGCTTAATTATTTCATAAAAAATTTTTTGGCTTAATCAGAAACAATGACAAAGAATGATAATAAAAAATACGAAAACCTTCCTTCCTTTGAAGAATAGAAATGAGGTGGTCAGGCTCACGCATGCTTTGTACCTGACACACTTACTCTCATGTCATTGTGTATCATGAGCCGGAGATGGAGTTGCTTCAGGTTTATAGATTTTTGTTTTAACATTTGTGTTGAATTCATTCTCTAGGCATGATGATTCCTGTTGCCTTTGTGGAAAGTGTAGATGAAGGGAAACAAATGCTTTGTTTTGTTTTCAGGAGGCCTGAGATGCTGATGAGAAAAGAGTAGAGGGTGGGCTGAGGAAAATAGTGATAGACCCTCACCTCCAGGCTGAAATTGATGAACAAAGAAATCAATTAAGTGTATTGGTATTTGACTAATAGAAGTCAGACAGCCCAGACTGTCTAGTTATGCCCAAAGGAAAGTACTGAATTCACCTGCAGAATTAGGTGCTTTACCATGTAGAAGCAGCTTAGAGCAATCAGAAAAATCAGTCTTATGATGAGATATAAAAAGAATATAATATCTTTTATTTCTGAAACTTTTCTACATTAAGTTGTGTAGAGCTAAAATTAAGTTTCAAGCACCAGGAGTTAAGAGTTTAGGTGGTTCTGTGGGATCGTTATTCAGGGATGTGTCTAGACCCTGCTGGAGTGGCCGAAGCTGGCAGGAAAAGATCCAGAGCCAGGATTTTTCATCCTAGGATGTCCTCCATAATGGTTCCATGTGGGAGCCCATGATTGAGTTAACAAGTTGTAACACATCCCAGCCACCTGTCAACTTTAAGAAAAAAAATGTGCTTATTAACTGCTTTAAAGCAAACACCTGTGCATCCTCACTCCTGTCTCCTTGCCATAAAAAGCAGAGACAATGCCTTGCTTGCATATTTGAGGTTATAGATAGCACACTGCTTATTGCACAGCAATGACCCAGGCCCTCAGCTATAAACGCCAGGCCTGCGTGGTGTTAGATAGTCTATTATCCCCAAAACAGGGACCAGGCTGGTCTGGTGGTCTGCTTTGTAATGAACATGTCTAAAAAATGTATCTTGTTCCCCTCAGCCCATGACTTCCCTAAAGGTAAACTAAGCCTTAGTACTCATGGTGGAGTCTACAATCTCTGTCTCATCCCTTCTTTCCCCAAGTTCCTGCCTACTATCTCACAACTGTTATTGACTTTTTACTTTGATTATACACAATAAATATGGGAGCATTTGAGAGACTCGTGGATTTGGCTCCCTAATCCCTCTCGCTTTCTTTCCTTTTTCCGCAGTCTTGAGAAATTCATTCCGTGTCGGTAAGACTTCCGCCAGCCAGAACCCACAGTTCCAGGTGAGAAGGATGCAGGCTTTATCCCTCCTACCCGAGGGAGAGAGAGGAGATAATTGAGATATGCTCCCCTGTGGTCCCTTCCTGCCCCAGGGCCACTCCAGTTCACCTGCAGCCTTCTGGCCTCTGCTCACAGGGCCTCTGTCCCAGGATTGACCGCAGCCTTTTATTCCCTTGTCAACATTCCCTGTGCCTTTCAGAGGTTGCTCTCTTCTCTGCAATTCAACCCTGGCAGATGTGATGGTGGTCAGCGTGCTGATGGGCAGTTACTTGGGGACTCCCAGGAGCCATGCTGATTCTCCTGAGTCATTCGGGGTTACAGAACTGTCAAGCACTGCAGGAAGCCCATTCACGTGAGTTCAACACAGCATTACATCACTTTCATTTTATTTTTGAATTTTCAGTGGAGAAATTATTTGTAGCACACTGTTCCAGATTTTAGGCCGCCTGCTTTCCTCACCACCATTTCCTTGTTGGCTCTGGTGCTTGTTTTAAGAACCAGGTTTCTTCTCTGGTCATTTGTAGCAGCTGGGCTTGCCGAATCCTTGATTTGCATTTGAAGCAGAATGCTTCTTCGTGATGTCAAACTGATTTTCCTTGTCATGTCTGAATATTTCTTGTACACTCAGCAACAGTTTCAAGTGAAATGCTCTTGTCCAATTTCGGTTAACTAATATTTGCTGATCTCCTGCTTTCATGCTGAGGGCAGTTTCTTCTTCCTGTAATAAATGTTAGCAATTTGCATTTACTATGGAAGGTACTAATCCGAGGTGCTTTTGTTCTTAACAGTTTTAATACAAATCACCCATTAAAATGTACAGCGGATTTTACTCTATGCCCAGAAATGTGCATCCCAGTCAATCTTAGAATATTTTCTTCCCCCCAACAGGAAACCCAGTACGCATAAGCAGACATTATCAACTTCCCCATCCTCCCCAAGCCCCAGGGAGCCACTCTTCTGTCTCTGTGGATTTGCCTGTGCTGAACATTTCATGCAAATCGAGTCACTTCATGTAAGTGGAACCGTCTATTTTGACTGACTTCTTTCACACTGAGTAATGTTTTCAATGTTTGTCCACGTTGTGGCCTGGGTCAGTACTCTATGCTTTGCTATTGCTGAATAATATTTCACTGTATGGCTGGGCCCCTTTGTTTACCCATTCATCACGTGATAGACATTTGGGTTGTTTCTGTTTTTTGGCTCTGAAAATTAATGGCGAAAAGTAATGGTGAATATTCCTGTAGGAGTTTTTATGTTAACATTTGTTTTCAGTTCTCTTACTTGTGTGCCCAGGAAGCAGAATTGCTGGATCATTCAGAAGCCAAATGTTCAACTCTCTGAGGACGTGCCAGGATGTTTTCCAAAGTGGTCACGCTGTGTTACATCCTCACCAGCAATGGCTGCGGGCTCCGCTTCCTCTGTGTCCTCATTAGTGCTTGTTAATCTTTTTTTGATTTTAACCTATTGTAGTGAATGTGAAGCGGTTTCTCCTAGTTGTTTTGACTTGATTTCCTTTAGAGCTAATGTTATTGAACACCGTTTCATTGTGCTTATTGGCCATTTGTATATTTTCCTTGAAAAATATCTTTTCAGATTCTTTTTTCATTTTTTAATTGAGTTGCCTTTTTATTGTTGAGCTGTGGAATTTTTTTTTTTGATACACAAATTCCTTATCAGATAAATGATTTGAAAAAATTTTCTCCTGAGTGTTGTTTTTTCACTTTCTGGATGGTGTTTTTTGAAGCAAAGTTTTAAAGTTTAATGAACTCCAATTTATCTCTGTTTTCATTTTTCCTTGTGCTTTTGGGGTAATATTTAATATCTGATGTATTTTATTAAAACTTGTATATATAAAATAACTTAATTCTTAGGACCGTTCTAGGAGATGGGTGCGGTTGTTGTCCCCAGTCTATGCATCGGAGACTGAGATGCAGAGAATTTGACTGACATATTAGTGTCAAAGCTACCCAGTGCTGTGGGAATTCAGACCCTCATGTTTTTCCCTAGCATCTGAGCTCAACACCACCATGCTCCAATCTTTCCAGGAAACGTTAATGAAAAAATCTTTACTTTTTTGATTTCTTGTTAGATTTTTTTCTTATTGGGGACCTCAAATTCTCATTTTCTTTTCGGATATCAGTGTCGATTTATTTTAGGTCTCATGTAGGGAGAAGCATTGCTATCAGTTAACTTCTTTATTACTCACTCTCCAGTGATGATTGTTGCTAGTTGATCTAATCAAGTCATGCTTAAGTCTTTCCTGCTCATGACACTAACAGCAGAGTCATGACTTATAGAATGCTCAAAGAAGAAAGTACTTGATTGATTTTATTTTGCCAACCAATCAAACCAATCAAATAAAACCCTGGTGTTGACACAGACTATAAGCCCTCCAAAATAGGGTCACTGTCTTCATTGTGTTTCATTTGTTGGGTCACAGTGTCTGGATAGTGCCTTGCTGTCCAGCAGTTTTGTGAGGATACGGTGCTCGTGAATCATTGTAAGGACAGAATTTTGACAACAGACTGTGTTGTTCATTTCACGACGGAAAAGGTAATATAGAATTACTGTTCAGATCTGTTTTAAAATTAAGCTTTGAATTTTGAGAATAGTTCAAGAAGCCATACAAAGCTCTTTTTCACTAATTTTAGATCTATCTTAGACACATTATGTTTACATAGCAGAGTAACTTATCAAGTAGATTTGACAAAGGAGTGTTATATTGATTATTTGTTTTAGTTGAAATATTCTACCAGGGATAAAGTCATAAGTGCCCATAAATGAACAAATATATTTGTATTTAAATGCAACATAGGAGCAGACTACCTATGTTTCTATATAATATATATGACTGTGTGTTTTAATCTTTCTGTCAGTGTTTTAATAGTTTTTCAGCAATTTTGTAACTTTAGAATTCTTCTAAAAAAATCACCCCCAATTCTAGTGCAGTTTGTACTGTGTATCCTGTCTTATGCATGGGATTCCACTGTCCCCTCAGTGAGGAATTTCCTCTCCTATTGTGTTAGGAGCAGAGTTAAAGGAACTGTGATTTCTAGGCCTTTGCTCTCCATGTGTTTGCAGTTGGCTCTCAGTCACGATTTTCCCTTTCCAGAGTTTTCATTGTTAAATTAGAATTTCTGAAAATAACTATTAGTATGTTGCATTGGTCTCCCTAGAAACTTGACGTCTTTGTGCTTTTCAGTTTTCAATTTATGAAAAATGCAAATGCACTCTTGTTTTTAAGTTGTCCTTTTTCAATAGATATTTATCTCTTAATTGATAGAATAATTTTTCCCAATGAATGAATTGGTGTGCATGTTTTAAAGGATAACTTACTTTTTATTTTTCTTATTGTAACAGTAATATTCATTGTAGAGAATTTAGTAAATAAGGATTAACACAGTAATAACTTCACAATGGCCTCTAATCTCACCTGGAGATACAGTTGTAAGGTTTGAAATTGAGAATTATAAGTCCTCTCAAATTTTTCTTTTTCAAGGACGTATAGGTTACTGAGATCCTCGAATTCCCATATGAATTGTAGCAGCAGATAGTCAGTTTCTGCAGAGGAGCCCGCTGGGATTGTGATCGAGACCACGTTGAATATACGGATCGCTCTGGGGAGCACTGCCATTCCAAGAGCACTTTCTTTTGATAGGGGAATGTGTGTGGAGTGTCTGTCCTGGTATTTAGGTCTTCTTTAACTTTTTTTTTCAACAATGCTTTGAGTTTACAGAGTATTATTTTACTTTAATTATCTTTGCCTTTATATTGAGGACGTGTGCAAGGTACTGGGATCAGAAGTGTATTTGAGCCCCGCAACTTGCTGCCACCATGGACGCTGCGCTCTTGCTTCACCCGCTGTACAATCTTGCACAGAATACGACCTCAGTAACTCTCTCTTGAATGAATGATTATATGATTGTTGGATGATGCTTGAGAGTCCTTGTGATGATTTTTTTCCCCAGCCTTTCCCCAGTTCTTAACTATGCCCTTTCTCTTCCTAAACTCCAGCCTGGGTTTCAGCCTGCCTGTGGCATTGATTTTCCTTGTCTGTGGACTCTTCCTTTCACTGGTTCCCGATAATGTTACATGTGGGCTGTGGAAACTTGCTAGATGTCAAGAAAGAGCTAATCCATTGTAGGCCAGTAGTTTTAGAGTTTGTTATTGTTTTATTGATTGAAATTAAATGAGGCTGCCCCCTGAGCCCTCCCATGAGCACTTTTGACCTTCCTACAGCTGATACTGCTCTAGTTGCTGCATGTGCCCTTTCCCCAGCCTTGATTTTGTAATTGAATAAGTCACCATCACTGGAGCCCTCTCTTTAAAAGATAAAGAGAACATTTGCTCCTTTTCCCTGTTTGGGGACTTCAATGAGATGAGATCCCAGATAAAGAATGGAGCCCCACCTCTTTCTGACCCCCGCTGTTTCCGTTCCTTTCTTCAGGGGAAAAGAGTACAATTCAACAGTATAAAGATTGATTGTGAGCTAATGAGATAGACAAGACAACCGATCATTTATTAAATAACCTTTCATGATAGAAACAAATGTATTATACACACAAACAGCACACAAAGCACTGTAGTACCATGGTTACAATCGTGGGTCCGAGTTCGTGTCCTGCTCTGGAGAGACCAGTCCTGTGAGATGGAGAACTGGTAAGTCGGCTTAGCCTCTGCAGAACTGGTTTTCTGTCCTGCAGAGACGGGGCTCGCTAGGCGTCCCCCCCGTAGAGGTGCTGTGGGGTGTAAATGACGCGCGTGGGCAGCCTGAGCACAGCTGCTCATTCCTCGTAAGTGCAGGGTAGCATAGCTTTTGCGGTGATGGCTTTATGACCGCCCCATGTAGACTGTCAGTGCTCTGAAGGGATGCCTTGTGGTTTGGAGATGGGATTCTCACTTCTGTAAATACCCAAGTATAGTGTTATTGGGTCCTGCTGATTTCAGTCTATTCTTTAGAAAGTACATATTGTAGATATATTTTTCAAGCATGAGTGCTTTTTTTCTTTTACTATTTAAAGTTCTACCCTCTCATCTCTTGGTGTTACTTTTCATGGAATCCAGGAAACAGTCCTAAGCTACCTGCCTCTTCACACTTTTCCGTGGTGGTTTCCTTCCCTGATTAGAAGAGGGTTTTGCATAGGAAATTTTATTTGTTCCCCTTTTCTTGGAGTCTCTCTCTCTGTCAGCCCATCTCTCACTTCTCAATCTGTCCATTTCTCAACCCACTGCTTCTTCTGACATGTTCCAAAACGCATTTCAGGTAGCTTACAGAAGAACAGATACCAAATAAACAGGTGAGAAAATGGGGCCCAGTTCAGACAGTGAGGCTAGGAGGCGAGCCTGTGTGAGGGTTGCAGGCGTGAGACACATGCCTCTGCCATGTGACTTATAAGATCGACAGCAGCAGTGTGCTTCAAGCTCCCAGCAGACACAGGGAAGCAGGATTTGAGGGAGATGCTTACTGGCTGTGAAATAAATAAGTGACTTAGGAGAAGCCCAGCCTTTCCAGCTACTAAGGCTTAGGAGAATATTTTGAGTGTCTTCCAAAATCAGAGTATGGCATCTTTTCTTTTTTCAGAGTTCTATGTATAGTTGGTTACATTCTATACCTGGAAATTTCTCCAAAACTGCTTCCCACGTGAGTCCCATGGCTCGGGGATTGGGTGGTTCTGCTCATTGATGGGGGTTGGCCAGAAACAGAAAATGAGAGCCTCAAAGGGGCCTGGGATTTGTCAGTTGTGTTTTGTCAGTGCTGTAGGGTTCAAGAAATGCTTTCACCGTTTCTCTCCATCTGAGGCGGCAGCGTAATCTCTTACCAGCATCAGGAGCTCAGGGCCACGGGATGGTGGGGGCTGACTGCACTGCCGTCAAGACAGCTGAGCTAGTCACTGCAGGTGTGGTTCTTTTACATACTGCATTTCATGTTCTTTACTAGAATGTTTCAACAGGGAGTTAATTAACTGAGTTAATTAACATTTAATAAATATGATCTTTGTTGAAAAGACAGTTATAGGCAGAATATAAGCTGTGAAGTCTTTAAAAACGGTTTCATTACTGAAATTTCATTTGGGGAGATACACGGTTTATCTTATATATGGCTCTCTTTTAAAGTAACAAAGAAACAAGACAGAAAAGGCAGAGGATGATTTCTGTTCTTCCTCTCGGCTTGCAGGTGCCCTCACCCCCAGTAGCATCAATCAAGACACCAGCACTGACACTGGCCGTGCTCAGAACTGCCTCAGCCCTGAAGACACTGCTGACAAATAGAAGGGGGCCACGCCCTGTTACAGCAGGTGCTCTCACTTTGTGGGTCCTTATGTAACTGCGTGGTGTTAATCAGGATCGCCCGTCCTACATTGTGTGATGCTGCTGCTTTGTCTCCTAGTTACTTGTTTCTCTAAGTATTCTTGTATTATTCTCCAATGCATAGTACTACACACCTAAAAATGCTTTTTTTCAGATGAAAAAGAATGTGCATTTAAAATAATAACTCTGAAAAAGGGGGCAAAAAAGGCTATCCTTGTCCCGCTATTCAAAGATAATAATTAACACGTTAACGTATATTTTCATCAGTGTGGATCACCTCTGTCATAAAAAACCAGAGAGCACTCTGTGACTGTTTACTGTGTGGACACCTCCATTTTCCATTCGGCTTTTTATATGTTTTTCTACAATATTCTATCTCCTCTGGCATGATTTTTGATGACCAGTATAGCATTCTGTCTTGTGGAGGCATTGTCCATTTTACTTCGGACTTAAATAAACTTTTAAATTCCAAGTATACTTAACTGAAATACTGAAAAGAGAACTGTGGTGGTAGAGGAAGGCCCTACCTCCCTTCCCCTTATTTCCGAAGAGTAAAAACTGTTGAAAATTTGATATATATGTTTCATGACCTTTATGCCTATGACATACATATATACACACATATGAGAATTCCATGTATACGTGTGTGTATATATGCTTTATTTAAAAATGAGACCATACTATATGTTTTTCTGCAGCTCGCTTTAATCACTCAGGTGTATATCATAGACGTCCTCCCACTCCAGACTCACCCGGTCCTTTCAGATAGAGTGGAGGGGTCTCCTGATTTGCGGGTGTGGTCTCTTTCCCACGCACACCTTTGGTGAGAGAATGCTGTGGACAAGGCCCTGGACCACGGCGAAACGCCGGCTCCCTCATTGCTCGCAGCTCGTCGTGATTTAACGCATCATTGTCTTGATGGTGGACAGTTAAGTTTTCTCCATTTTCCACTGTCAGAAAGGATATTTGACTGGCATCCTTCTTGTACAGACATTCCTGTGATCTTTTATGAGTATTCCTTTAGTTAAGGCTTCTGGAAATTTAGTCCCTGGATGTGACATTTACATTCATCACAGACTCCATTCAAGTAACTCTAGAAATTCCTT